>NC_061090.1:47071156-47198656 GCF_015104395.2 Macrobrachium nipponense
TTATACATTACGAAACTTGTTCCTTCACTCAATAGCAATACCTCCTCAGCAACTCTATACCTGGCATAGTTGACGTCGTCTTCGTCAACTGGTTTTTTAGTCATTCCATCTTCTCTCTACATTATGGACGGTTGGTGTTAGTGTTGTTCTCTCTCTCTTTACCTTTGTTTGTTTTTACTGTGATTTTTAATTTTTAAGACTATTTTAATATTTGTGAGTTCCTTTTTTATCATTGAATGTTATTTATGTCTCTTTGCTCTTTTACAGACTGATGATGCACAGAAGTTTTATGTGCGAAACGTTTCGTTGGAAATAAACTTGATTCCTATATATATATATATATATATATATATATATATATATATATATATATATATATATATATATATATATATATATATATATAAATATATATACATATATATATATATATATATATATATATATATATATATATATATAATATATATATATATATGTATATGTATATATATATATATATATATATATATATATATATATATATATATATATATATATATATATATATATATATATATATATATTTAAGAAGAGCACTACGGGTATGTAGCCTAGAATATATAGATGAGGAAATAGATAAGATTCGGAATACAGGCAAGAAACTGAAATATCCAGATAACGTACTAAACAAATCATTAAAAGCGGCAAAAAAGACCATGTATCAAATTCAAAAAGAACCTTACAACAACAAAAATCTGCTTGTACTACCTTATAATAGTAATATGAAAGATATCCCACATCTCCTGAAGAATTTTGGTGTTAATGTAGTTTTTAAAAACAATAAAACAATGAAACAGGTACTTATTAAGAACTCCCCCAACAATGCTAAAGGATGTGTATATAAAATCCCGTGTAAGTCTTGTGACAACTTTTACATTGGTCAAACAGGGAAAGCACTGGAAAAAAGAATAGAACAACATAAACAATGTGTGAGATATGCACAGGGAAATAGTGGTATATTTGTACATGTTAGTGAGAACAATCATGCTATTAACTGAGAAGGGGCAAAAAAGCTGGTGTGTTCTAAAAATGCATTAGAAAGGAATATCATTGAATCTAGTTTTTATAAAGAAAGTTACAAACAATAATATGAACATCAGTCAAGGAATGTATAAACTTGATCTTTAATATCAAAAAGGGATTTTGACGAAGGAAAAATCTATTTCTGGGTGATTGGCTCGTGTCGCCTATGAAAGGATCCTTAATATCATTCTTTCTAGGTAAAATTAATCTAAAAAAATTACCAGAGAAAAACAAAATTAAGAAAATGTCAGTAAAACTGACTCGCTCACTCTTAAAAAGAAGTGTCGGTATGGCAATAGGGGCGAGTGGGAACACTACCACGAGACATTCACCAATTAGACCTTCCAATCAGAATCCCCACAAGAGAGAGCTGATACCAACAGGCGATGCGGCCGCTACTACTACTACTAGAGGACGCCACGGACAGCAGCGCCCCTAGCGGTCATCCTTAATCTAAAAACATCTTGTCCTGCAGGGGGGGGGGCAATCAAAACAGGGTGGGTTTCATAGGGCGACACGAGCCAATCACCCAGAAATAGATTTTTCCTTCGTCAAAATCCCTTTTCTGGGCTCAGCTCGTGTCGGCCTATGAAAGAGTACCAGAGAAACAGACAAGATGGGAAAAAAGGACAAATGAAAATCAGTTGTAAAATGAGGGATATAATATAAGTAAATCAGTTATTACAGCATATAAACTAAGTACTTAGGCTAACTATTCTAAACAGTGACATAAAAGAAAGTTAGTAATGTAAAGTACTTAAAATTACAGTAAACATAGTAAAATTACAATAATGCAGTGTAATTTTAAACAAAATAGATTTACTTAGATAACTTATTTACAAAATATACAAACACTTGTGTCCTACCCTAGCATAAAAATAAGGGGTAGGTACACTGAAGTACATTATCAGTACATAGTGTGGATGTCCCTAGCAAAAAAATAAGGGACAATCCACTAATATGATCTCAGCGGCTAAGGCTAGGATATCCGAGTAGCATGGCGATAGGGTGAGGCATGTTGGATGAGGTAGGTAGAAAGGAGACCTGGATCTGTACTACGACTACTATACAGTATCAGGAGAAACAATGTTTCCCGCTGCTACTGCAGAAAATTTTAAAGATTCCAAGGACTTTAGATAATGACGTTTAAAGACTGTCGGAGATTTCCATCCAGTATACTTTTTAAGATCCTCAAAGTTCATATGTTGAAAGTAATTAATTGAGGTGGCTACTCCCCTGATGTCATGTGCTTTGGGAATGAATCAGGATTGGCTTTGTTTAATGAAGTAAAGGAGGATTTGTTGTCTAATACCTTTTACTGACAAAGTACACCTTTTTTCTCTCATGAAGAGAGAACCTGAGGATCTTGAGATGTACGAGATAGAAAGGCTCTTAAAGTTGATACTGGGCAGAGAGAAGGGTCTTGCGGAAGTGGGATGACTTTCCAAGGGGCCCACCTTGCAAGAGGATCCTCATTTTTAGCCAAAAAAAACTACGATCCGGAGCAAGCAGAACTTCTCCTGAGGGGAGGAATTCCACATGACCCGCATCTCTGGATAGAGCCGACAGTTCTGAAATTCTAGCTCCTGAAGCTAGGCTTAATAAGAATAATGTCTTTCTAAGAAGCATTATGATGTACAAGAGAGTTGTCAGTATCTGAAGCTAGTTTGAGGACATCATTTAAGAACCATGAAACTGCAGTAGGCCTTTTGAGAAGGTCTAAGTCTAGCACAGGCTTTAGGAATAGACGTGAAATAAGATTCAGTCAGATCTATCTGGAAACCTAACTGAAAGATCTTCTTCAAAGCCGATTTATGAGTAGTAATAGTGCTAGCTGCTAAACCTTTTTCAAACAAGGATCTGAAAAAGGATATAGCTAAATTAACTGTCATGGTTGTAGTGTTTGATTCTTTCAGAAGGATGCTAATTTTTTAACAGCTGAGTCATATTGTCTAATAGTTGACTCTCTCTTATCTGATTTCTAGGAAGAGGATATTTTGTGGATCAATATTAGCATCTTTATTAGCCGCAAACTTCATGAAGTCCATAAAGTTAGGGTCTGAAGAATTCTGAGGAAGCAAAACACAGTCTCATTTGTACTGATTGTGACAGCTTGGGATTGGGAATCCTTTTGAGGTCGGAGACCCCAATTCCAGAAGTAGAGGATACCAAGTTGCTCCTTGGGCCCAGTCCGGTGCAATCAGAGCTACTATTCCCTTGAAAGTCCTCAGCTTGCTCAAGACTTTCATGAGGAATTCACTGGAGGAAAAGCATAAATTTTTCTCCACTGATCCCAATCTAACGACTGCGTCCCGTGGCATAAGCCAGATGGGTCCAGGTTGGGGGCCACTAGCAAGGGAGCTTGTGGTTCGCTTGTAGGCGAGGAGATTCACTGGAGCGGAAAAAAAAAGCATAAATTTTTCTCCATGATCCCAATTTCTAACGAAGGGCGTCCAGTGGCATAAGCCAGAAGGGCCAGGTTGGGGGCCACATAAGCAAGCGGAAGCCCTTGTCTTGGTTGTTTGGAGGCGAAAAGAAGATCTTACTTGGAGACCTGGGATTCCTCTCCGGCATATTCCACCGGATGACCCGTGTTTCTTGGGGACCATTCTGATTCCAGAGGGAATGGAACCGGGACAAAGCGTCTGCTATCACTTTCTTACCCACGCCAGGTGAGGTGGCGGACAGATGCCCATTTGTGTTTGTTTGCTAGAGCAAAGATGGCTATCATGACATGGTTGGTTCACATGCTTGGATTTGGACCCTCCTCTGTTGATGCAATGAACTACCACTGCACTGTCCAAAACTAGTCTTAGAACGAGACTTTTTCGGGGGAAGCAGTCTCTTCAAGGTAAGAAATACTGCCATTGCTTCCAGAACGTTTATGTGGAGCTGGCGTAATTGAACTGACCAAGTCCCCTGAACCTGTTTGAACCGAGAATATCCCCCCACCCGGACAGGGAGGCATCCGTGTGAATGGTTAACACTGGAAGGGGATATTGAAGGGGTACCCGCTTGGCTAAGTTCTTTACTTTTGACCATGGGACGGAGTTGATTGCGAAGGATCTGTGGAATTACTGACAACTGTCTCGAGATTTGGCGTTTGCTCTCGATCGCCAAACTCGATTTATATCTTTTAGCCTTGCTTTCAGGAGGATATCTGTCACTGAAGCAAACTGAAGGGACCCTAGGATTCTTTCCTGGCTTCTCCTTGATGTTTGCTTGCATTTGAGAAAAATGTCTGACAGATTTTGCTATTTCCTTCCGTTTGGCCACTGGAATTGACAGATTGTGGGAAGACAAATCCCATTGGATTCCTAGCCACTGAAAACGAGACTCCGGGGTAAGTCTGGATTTCGTTTTGTTTATCTGGAACCCAGATGTTCCAGAAAGTGAACTACCTTTTTGGTGGCTTTGAGGCATTCCTCGACTGTTGGTGCCCAGATCAACCAATCGTCGAGGTATGCTGCTATCATTATTCCCTGAGCTCTCAATTGCTGCACAACCACTTCTGCTATTTTCGTGAATACCCTGGGGGCTACATTCAGACCGAAGGGCATCACTTTGAATGAGAATGTCTGATTTCCTAGCCTGAATCCTAGGAATGGGCAGAAGTGTCTGGCTATAGGGATATGATAGTATGCGTCTGTAAGATCGATGGAGCATGTGACGGGCTCCACGAGAAGTAAGGTCCTTACTTGCGAGAGGGTAAGCATCTTGAACTTGTCGCAACGAATGAAAGAGTTTAGCTTTGACAAGTCTAAGATTACCCTTCTTTTTGTTGAGCCTTTCTTTGGCACGCTGAATAAGCGACCTTGAAATTTTAGATGCTTGACTCTCGCAATAGCTCCTTTCTGAAGGAGTTCCTCCGCATAATCTGTCAATTCCTTTGATGGTATTTGGCGGAATGATTTGATTGGAGGGGGATCTTTGATCCAACTCCAACCCAATCCTTTGGACACTATGCTCTGTGCCCAATTGCTGAACCCCCACCTGTGACGGAAGAGGAACAGCCTCCTCCTACCTGGGGAGCCTCATTGTTGATGGGCGGGTTTGACCACCACGCCCTCCTCTGAACGGTTGCTTACTCCTTGTCGCCCTCCTGCGCCACGCTGGCGAAAGTAGCCTCTCGCCCTACCTCTCGATTGTCTATTAAAGGGAGGGTAGGCCTGAGGGCCTTCATACATAGGGTTGAAGGCCGGCGAGAGTGCGTAGGAGGTCGAAGGTTGTGACTGAGGAGACAGCAGGAGGATGGGCTGGTTCTGCTTTGATGTAGAGGTTGTCCCTGTTGGGTAACCGGGACGGCCTGAACGAATTGCTGCTGTGGCTGGTGTTTCTGGTAAGGCTGGAACCTTTTACCAGACTTCTTTGGTTTCTTACCAGCAGTGGGGACGGATTCTTGCTTCCTCTTAGATGAAATACCCCACCTAGCTCTAAGGCTCTGGTTGAGCCTAGCAGCCTCGTGGTGTACCTCATTTACAGCGGACTCTGGGAAGAGATCCGCTCCCCACATGCTAGAAGCCAGGAGTCTATTAGGCTCGTGCCTAATAGTGCACTCCTGCAGAACGTGCTTTCGGCAATTCCTCCTAGCTTGGAAGAAGTCGAAAGCATCCGTCTGAACCGTCTGAAGCTGGGACTTGGCCAAAATTTTAAACAAAGGTTTCCGTGCCATACGAGAGAGCAGCCATCTCGTTATAATCAGCGAATTGAGGGACCTGCCAAACCTAGTTCGAGCGTCGAACTCCGCCTGAATCAAGGAATCAGCAGCCTTGGGAGCTTTTTTCGCCGAACTGGTCCATGGCGCAGTCCGGTTTGAGCTTACCAAGCAAGTGAACGTGGCTGGCAAGTTCTCCCACAATTCTCCAAAAGCTGGGAAGAGCGGAGAAGTAGACTCTGCCTCCCTTAGCTGTGGCATGGGCTCATCCTTGAGGACTGCCTGAAGAGTCGTTTCTACTATTTTTGTAGCGAACGGAAGAGAAGCCTCCTCCTCCGTCGCAAAAATAGTGAAAGGACTCTTGTAAGCCTGGAGCTTGGTGTTTGTACACTCCCAGTCCTCAAGGCAGTGAACCCATTCGCGTTGAGCATGATCTCTACTGTAGAGAACGTTCTCCCTGGAGATCTTGTCCTCCCTAGTAAGCGCCGCTACGGTCAGCCTAGCATAGCCAATGAAGGCTGCGTCAATCCCGGAGGATAAAAACTCGAAGTCCTCAATCCTTCGAGTTCCACACTCCGGGATAGAGATCATACCATCCTTAAACGGAGCGTAAGCGGCCACTCTCCATGGGTTCTCCATGGAGAAAGCTGGTAGTGACTCATATGGTGGAAGCTGGAAAATACCAGCACTTGTTACTGGGGAGACTGGAAGAGGGACCTGAGAGAGCCCAGCTACTCGGTCCTCATTCTCTCTAACTCTGTTAGAGAGATCTTGGATGGACTGGCCCGACTGAGACAGAGTGCTCGACAGTTGTGCGAACATCTGCTCGAACTTTGTTCCTAGGGCGGAGACTTGAGAGCCAACCATCTCACCCACCTGTTGCATCACCACTGCTGAGAAAGCAGTGGGATCAAAGGTGCTGGGTCCCGCTACTCCAACCGGCGTTACCGGAGTGGATGCGGTGGAGGCCGGAGAAGGCATTGGCTCGGCGGGAGCGCGAGCCTTCTCCTTAGAAGACTTGCTTCTAGAGCTCTTTGAGTATGAAGAGCTCGGCTTGGCCTTCACCGCGTCAGCATAGGAAGTCGAAGACTTCTTAGCTGAAGAAGACGACGACGACTTTTTAGAAGTCGTCTTAACTAGGGTCTTCGGTTCTCTCTGTCCCTTCACCTTTGGGGGTACAGAGAGAGCGGGAGAGCGGGTAGGGATCTCAGATCCCACAAAGCCTTGGAAAGAAGCAGTAGAAGAAGGGACAGGAGAAGATCCAGGAGCGCCCGAAGGAAAGACCTTGGGCACCCACAGACACCTACCTCAACCAACAAATCCTCAGCACCTACCGCCATAGGCTCAATGTTAAGGTCCAAGGTAGCGACGTCCGGGACCGACTCTTGTGTGGCCACGACCCCGAAAGACTGCTGCATCTCCTGCTGGATGGAGGCTATGAGAGGGGCTGCGGATATGGGGTCAACATACCCTGTTGACTTGCCCCCGGGGAAGATCTGAACGGCCAGCTTCTTGTCTAAAATGTAAGGCTGGCCTTTGGCGGCGTTCTTCCCGAAGCCGCCCACCCACGCTTTCAGGGTTGCAAGAGCGACCTCCCTCACACCAGCAGCCTGAAAGAAAAGGCGGAATTAGCTTCTAATGGCGGGACGGGATTAACAACTTATGTCTAAGAGTTGTTAGTAAAACGATAAAAAAGTCTATAATCGACTTACCCCCTCCACCAGCTGACTGGCCAGGTCGTAACAGATGGCGCAGGCTTCCGGGTGCCAGACGATCATATCGTTGTAAGGCGTGGCACACGGAGCGTGAGACCTGCACTCATCGTGGGCGCAGGGGTCGTACAACGTCGCGTTGCATCCAAGGACCTGACAGTTGGTAGCCTGTAAGTGGAAAGATACATAAGTATCAGGAGAACACTTACAGCCTAACAGTTGCTCCGCTGGTGCCGGAGCGAGAAAGTTAGATTAAACCAGAGCCCCGCCATAATACGTGTGGTAGTAATATGGTTGGTTGTCCTAGGCTACGCCGGAGACAAGAGATAGAATCCAACCAGGTGTGGTGGTGAAATGAAACCACGACGGATAACGGCGGAGATGGTATACATATAAAATAAAATAAATTAAAATTATAGAAATCATCGTAAAACTAGGGTATATCCTTAAAAATAACAATAATTATCAAACCTTTTCCCCTCCCGTCTACTAGAAGATGTCCCGGGTAAGAAGCAAGCTCCCTTCCGGTAGCGGGGGAGAGATGCAAGGATATAGTAGGCAAGCAACCGCCACCCTAGTAGTGCCACCCCGCCCCGCTGCTGGCGGAGCCCAGTAATCTATAACCAAAGGTGCCCGGCTGCGGCGGAAGGCTCCGTTCGTTACAGAGAGGAAGGTGGCTGAGCAACTGGGGAAGGGGGGCGGAGGGGTCTCGGCGTAACACGGCGGGATAGAGAGAGGGGGGGGGTGGCCTACTCCTCCCCGTCCCAACAACTACCCGCTCGGTGACCCGGTTACCCACCTATGAGTGGTCGCCCTATACCCCCCCGTGGGGAGAACCCCTGGCCTCCTCAGAGAGGGAGGGAGGAAGGCAACTGAGGTTGTCATGGCAACCAAGGGGTCCCCAGACGCCTCCCTATACCTGGTAGGGAGGGAAGGGGAAGGGTAAGGTGCGATGGAACACGTGACCGCAAGTGGCCTAAGCCGCGATAGCAACACAACCGTGGAAGGGCCACGTGAACCAGGCTGTACCAATACATGGGACATGCACCTAGGCTAGCCTAACACCTAAATAGAACTAAAATTTACATCGTAAAGATGGAAAAGACACTTTTAGTAGAAGAAAAAGAAGCCCAGGAGGAGGGCAAACTGTTCCGAGGAACAGAAGCCTACTCGAGCCAGCATAGCCGATGAAGAGCAAGAGCCGGGATGCCTGGGCTGGAACACAGAATAGCCCTAAATACCAAACTAAGAGAAATGGTAAAAGGGCTAACCTAGCTAAACTCGATGTAAAAAACGATGAACGTGATATAGTAAGCCATAAGTATAAGAAGTCCCCAGTATGGAAGACCGGGAATTCTTAACGAGGCAGCATGGCGCCGCCACGAGTCAACCGGGACACCGTATATGACCTATTAGAAGGAAAATACTGGTTCCTGGAAGACTAAAATACAGTAAAACACTACTTATGAGGCACTTAACCCCTTCTTTAGGGTGGGTGAGCAGAATGTAAACATTGCGTTTGCTGCCGAACTGAATCTCTCGGTAGTGACTCAAGTTTGGAGGGGTGCCGATCGTAAAAATATTTTGCCAAAAATACACTAATCAAGACAGGCTAATGAAATTATCAGGTATTATTAGCACTATAATAACGCATATTCTCTGTTAGTTTTATCATCCTACAGGGAAAATAAATGATTTTATGAAAAAAAAAATGTGAAACTCAGTGCCTCCCTTGTACAAGGGACACTGGTGGTCGGTGAGTAAAAACTACCTACGGTCTTGAATAGAAATTCGGTCTTACAGAACGTTGGTATATCGCACCTGGAACATGCACATAAAGTATTATCAAAATAGAATCCGTAAATAAGCACGTCAATAACAAAAAAAAAAAAAAGAGCAAAAACTAAAGCGAAAGCCCCGCCAATAAATATGGAAATCGCAAATTTTATAGTATATCTTTCAAAAATTGGTCAATGTCATTTTCTACGTTTTTCTAAGATTAGTTTCATCACAGAAAACAACTTTAGGGGCATCAGGGGTATCTAACTAATTTTTCAAGTTTCTTGTCCTCAGAAAAAATCGCTTTTTCTCTGGTTTGGTTTTTTTTATATATATAAAGTTACTATAAGGCTTTATTTCTACCTTCATTTATCTGGTGTTCATATCTTTTATTTGTAAAATGTAATGTGATAATAAATAAATACAGTAAATGATGATACAACTGGTTTTTTTACTTGGGTAGAAGTTATTACATGTTTACGCTTGTCTGGTTTTTTGTGATTTTTTCGCTGAGACGGAGCATTCATCTGTCACCTACACACTACTATAAGCAATAATAATATTTTTTTGGGTTCATCATACGTCTGGCATCGTGTCATACTGTTTATTTTGCTCCAAACTCTTCAAACCGAAATTACAGAATGATTGGAAGTCCCTATCTGAAAAGAGGAGTTTTGGTGGTACTAGCAATACAGCATACCCCAACCCTTTGGAATGCACCCGCCGGTTTGTGTAGTAGACTTGAATGGTGGTACCCACCTACCTCCAAACAAACTTTCGGTAATGAAGAGGTTAACTTAGACCGTTGCGATGGCAGCACGTTCCATGACGGATGATGAGATAAATCCCGAGAAAAGAGCACAAGCAAGAAAATGCGTACGAATGCTGGCGCTAATAATTAGGATGACCGCTAGGGGCGCTGCTGTCCGTGGCGTCCTCTAGTAGTAGTAGTAGCGGCCGCATCGCCCGTTGGTATCAGCTCTCTCTTGTGGGGATTCTGATTGGAAGGTCTAATTGGTGAATGTCTCGTGGTAGTGTTCCCCACTCGCCCCTATTGCCATACGACACTTCTTTTTAAGAGTGAGCGCGTCAGTTTTTACTGACATTTTTCTTAATTTTGTTTTTTCTCTGGTATTTTGTATTTTAGATTAATTTTACCTAGAAAGAATGATATAAGGATCCTTTCATAGGCCGACACGAGCTGAGCCCAGAAAGAAATTTTGGTAAACTGTTTAAATTTTAAGGTTGGCTGTAGAGATATATGAAAAATAGGATGAGTATATTTGTAAACACAGTAAAGGGGGCAGTAGTGGTAATGAGATGTTCAACCCCGCCTCCCTGACACCTGTCAGGTGTGGACTTGTACCCTAAGCGGTAGTATCCCTTGAGAATTTATTGCTGTTACATGGAGTATTATATATGAAAATGTGCGCCATTTTATGTAGAATACAACTAAAAACAACTCATGGCTGTAGCTTTTATCAGTTTTGAATTATTTTCATATAAATAACAATAAGTGCCAAAATTTCAACCTTCGATCAACTTTGACTCGACCGAAATGGTCGAAAAACGCAATTGAAAGCTAAAACTCTTGTATTCTAGTAATATTCAATCATTTACCTTCATTTTGCAATAAATTGGAAGTCTCTAGCACAATATTTTGATTTATGGTGAATTTATGAAATAAACTTTTTCCTTACGTCTGCGCGGTAACTCTTCCGAAAAAATCATATTTTTTTTTGTCCGATTGTCGTAATGTTTGCACCATTTTAAATTAGCCATTACATAAAGTTTTACATATGGAAATGTGCACAATTTCATGTAGAATACAACAAAAAACAACCCTGGTTGTAGCTTTTATGAGTTTTGAAATATTTTTATATAAATAATGATATAGAAAAAATTCGTCCTTCGGTCCACGACCGAAATGGTAAAAAAACACAATTGTAAGCTAAAACTCTTACATTCTAGTAATATTCAATCATTTACCTTTATTTTGCAACAAATTGGAAGTCTCTAGCACAATATTTCGATGTATGGTGAATTTATAAAAAAAAAAAAAAAATTTTCCTTACGTCCGCGCAGTAACTCTTCCGAAAAAAATCATAAATTTTTTCGTCCGATTGTCGTAATGTTTGCACCATTTTAAATTAGCCGTTACATAAAGTTTTATATATGAAAATGTGTGCAATTTCATGTAGAATACAACTAAAAACAACGCATGGTTGTAGCTTTTAACAGTTTTGAAAAATTTTCATATAAATAACGATAAGTGCCAAAATTTCAACCTTCGGTCAACTTTGACTCGACCGAAATGGTAAAAAAAACGCAATTGTAAGCTAAAACTATTACATTCTAGTAATATTCAATCATTTACCTTTATTTTGCAACAAATGGAAAGTCTCTGGCACATATTTCGATTTATGGTGAATTTATGAAATAAACCTTTTCCTTTACGTACCGTGTTGGTGGTAACCCTCCGAAAAACGAAAAAAATCCAATAAAATTTTTTCGTCCGATTGTCGTAATGTTTGCACCATTTTAAATTAGCCGTTAAATAGTTTTATATACGAAAATGTGTGAAATTTCATGTAGAGTACAACTAAAAACAACCCATGGTTGTAGCTCTTATCAGTTTTGAAATATTTTCATATAAATAACGATAAATAGAAAAAATTTGTCTTTCGGTCAACTTTAACTCAACCGAAATGGTCAAAAACTGCAATTGTAAGCTACAACACTTACAGTCTAGTAATATTCAATCAATTACCTTCATTTTGCAACAAACAGGATTGATTGATTGATTGTGTATTATATCTGGCGTCACAACATCTGGGTAATTGACACCGAAATAAATTAAATATAAAAAAATTAAATTTTTTATAAACTTCATATAAAAGATCATAAATATATTATATTTTAAAAAAATTTTGTTCATATATAAGTTCTTACATAGACAATCTATGTATAATTTAAATTTGGTTAAGGAGGCCCGCCTCCCTCATAAAAATATATATCTGCTCTATATTACAATCCTTTCCAAGAATTGTAGCTAGGATAAAATTACCTACTCTGTCACGACCCCAAGACAGTAACCTATGTCTCAAATTCAAGAATCTGGGACATTCAACCAGCAAATGTCTCACAGTCAAGGGCACAGTACAGTTCTCGCAAAACGGAGGATTTTCACGAGACATCAAGAACCCATGGGTGAGTCTTGTATGTCCAATCCTCAATCGGCACAACATCGTTTCTTGTCTCCTTGGCATATACGGATATGACCAAGGAGACACTGATGACGTGATACTACGCATTTTTTGATTATTTAAAATATCCTCCCACTGGACTGCCAACATTTTTTAACTCTCTGACCTACTAGAGGATACAAATCCCGATATGGTAGTAGGCATCTTGTGGGTTCTGAGGAGCTGACTGCAGACTTTGCAAGTTGGTCAGCTTTCTCATTCCCAGCCACACAATGGGAAGGCACCCAACAGAACTTTATTTCTTTCCCTCTTCTTTTAGTAAAAGCAGCCATTCCAACAGGAAGTCTCTAGCACAATATTTCCATTTATGGTGAATTTTTGAAAACTATTTTTTTTATGTCCGCGTCTTACGAATTCATGCATCATGTTGTGATAATATTTTGTTTTGCTTTGATCGTTTTACAATTTGTAATATACCAAAATCATCGCAATTAGTGTACAATACAACGAAAAAATTCAAATCCTTAGCTTTAACCATTTTGCTCACAGCGCGATTTGTATACAATTATATATGATAATTCTATTTTTTTTCATTTCTGATGGTTGCATGCTTAACTTCAGACAATGACAAAAAAAGGAGCCAGAAATGAACTCTTACTTTTGAAAACCAAGCGTGCTGTTATTAAAAAAAAAAAATTTATTTTTGGTTTGGCGCTCACTCCCGAACCCCGCCGGCATACGGGAGACACTTTTGGAAATACCGGCTCGGCGTTTAACGATTAAAAATGTATGACTCAAAAAAAAAAAAAAAAAAAAAAAAAAACATTAACCCTTAAATGCCGATTGGACGTATTAAACTTGGACAAAAATTGTCTGTTGGGTGCCAAATTGATGTATGGTACTTCAACACAAAAAGAGTTTTTTTAAAAATTCGCGGAAAAATTAGTTATAGGCCTACTTGGCAAAAACTTTTGAATGACACACCTTGAGGGATGCTGGGAGTTCACGGATCAAGCCGTTGTTTTGTTTACAATCGTTACTCATGCGCGCAAGCACAAATTTCTTTCTTCTCGCACTAAAAAGCATCAGCAACACATCTCCGAAATTATTTCGTCACTTTGACATAATTTTTGCACCATATTATATTTGCCATTACTTAGAGTTTTATATATGAAAATGGGTGCAATTTCATGTAGAATACAACAAAAAACAACGCATGGTTGTAGCTTTTACCAGTTTTGAAATATTTTCATATAAATAACAATAAGTGCCAAAATTTCAACCTTCGGTCAACTTTGACTACCGAAATGGTTGAAAAACGCAATTGTAAGCTAAAACTTATATTCTAGTAATATTCAATCATTTACCTTCGTTTTACAACAAATTGGAAGTCTCTAGCACAACATTTCGATTTATGGTGAATTTATGAAAAAAACTTTTTCTTTATGTCCACGCAGTAACTCTTTCAAAAAAATCAGAAATATTTTTGTTCGATTGTCGTAATGCTTGCACCGTTTTATATTAGCTTTACATAAAGTTTTATATATGGAAATGTGTGCAATTTCATGTAGAATACAACAAAACACAACCCATGGTTGTAGCTTTTATCAGTTTTGAAATATTTTCATATAAATAACGATAAGTGCCAAATTTCAACCTTTGGTCAACTTTGACTCGACCGAAACGGTCGAAAACCTCAATTTTAAGCTACAACTCTTACATTCTAGTAATACTCAATTATTTACCTTCATTTTGCAACAAATTGGAAGTCTCTAGCACAATATTTCGATTTATGGTGAATTTGAAAAAAAAAACTTTCCTACGTCCGCGCCGTAACTGCCGAAAAAATCAGAAATGTTTTCGTCCGATTGTCGTAATGTTTGCATCGTTTTATATTAGCAGTTACATAAAGTTTTATATATGAAAATGTGCGCAATTTCATGTAGAATAATACAATAAACAACGCATGGTTGTAGCTTTTATCAGTTTTGAAATATTTTCATATAAATAATGATAAGTGCCAAAATTTCAACCTTCAGTCAACTTTGACTCGACCAAAATGGTAAAAAAACACAATTGTAAGCTAAAACTATTACAGTCTAGTAATATTTGATCTATTACCGTCATTTCGCAACAAATTGGAAGTCTCTAGCACAATATTTCAATTTATGGTGAATTTATGAAAAAACTTTTTCCTTACGTCCGCTCAGTAACTCTTCCGAAAAAATCAATTTTTTTTTTTGTCCGATTGTCGTAATGTTTGCACCATTTTATATTAGCCGTTACATAAAGTTTTATATATGAAAATTTGCGCAATTTCATGTAGAATACAACAAAAAACCACCCTTGGTTGTAGCTTATATCAGTTTTGAAATAGTTTTATATAAATAATGATAAATACAAAAAATTCGACCTTCGGTCAACTTTACCTCGACCGAAATGGTCGAAAACTGCAATTGTAAGCTACAACACTTACAGTCTAGTAATATTCAATCAATTACCTTCATTTTGCAATAAATGGGAAGTGTCTAGCACAATAATTCGATTTATGGTGAATTTTTGAAAACAACTTTTTTTACGTCAGCGTGTTACGAATTCATGCATCATATCGTGATATTTTCTCTGTGTTGCTTTGATAGTTTTACAATTTTTTATTTACCAAAATCATTGCAATTTAGTGTACAATACAACGAAAAATTAATTAACTCATTAGCTCTAACCGATTTGCTCACAGCGCGATTTGTATACAATATGAAATTTTTTTTCTGTCATATATTCGAATATTTAAATATGATAATTATTTTTTTTTTCATTTCTGATGGTTGCATACTAAACTTCAGGCAATGACAAAAAAAGGAGCCAAAAATGAACTCTTTAATCTTGAAAATTAAGTGCGCTGTGATTTTTTTGAAAAAAAAAAATTTTTTCCACTTCGGCGCTCACTCGCGAACGCCGCCAGCATACGGGAGACACTTTCAGAAATACGGGCAGGGCATTTAAGGGTTAAGTATGGGTACTCCAGTGAAGAATGTTGATTTGAAGATGATGATGAATTAGCTGTGTAGTACAATAAATGATGATGAAGATGACTGCACAGTGTACTAGAGGAGTTACAGCTCCTCCGAGTCCTCTTCTGATAAGAGGAAACTCTTCAGACAGGGGTGCTACAGGTACTTCTGATTCTTGCGAGGTTTGGATTTTTGAGTGAAGAACCAAGTTAATTTGCTCTGCTGCTGCTTTTTCATGGTTTGGTAGAGGGTTCTGTATGTCTCCATGGCTAATTCTATGGCTTTTTTCACCTTCAGAGCATGTTCAAATTGTGGATCCCACTCTTCTATATAGGCTAGCACCTCCTGTTGTGTCCTAAGGATTATCTCAAGACGATCAATTGAAAGACCCTCATCATCCTCTTGTTCTTTTGCTGATTCTTCACCCTCTTCACTCGCTGACTTGGTCAACTCAAGCAAGTCATCATTCATCAGGTTGTCAGAGTGGGCATTGATAAGATTGTTGACTTCTTCAGTCCAATCCAATCCTTCACCCCCAAGCAATTTTGCCAGTTTCACAGCCTTGCTGACAACTGCATTATGTATAGCCTTCGGCGAGAAGCCCTTGTAATCATGGACTGCATCTGGCCACAGCTTTTTCTAGCATGCATTCAGTGTTTCTTTTCCATGTCTCGGAGGGCAGACTGAATTACTGAAAGGTACAATGCAATGGATTGAATGTCTTCCAATACATATTCTTTTAATGTGAAGTCCTCCACCATACCCATTGCATTCACCAGGTGTTACAAAGCATTACGTGCATAGAGGGCCTGAATGTGAATATTACATCTTGGTCCATAGGTTGTATGAGGGAGGTGGTGTTGGGAGGGAGGAATTCTATCTGCACACCATCATGAGACAGATCCTTGGGATGCCCTCCGGCATTGTCCTTAATTAGCAACACCTTAAAATCAAGGCTTAAGTTGGAAAGGTACGTTTACACTTCAGGGATGAAACATCGGTGGAACAAGTTGGATGTTATAACTTTGGTTATCTAGGCATTGGAGTTATGCATAGAGCAGTACTATGACGAAATGATACTCGACACACTATTGACTACTGTCTGCAAAGCAGTCAATCCAGGAGCATCATTTATTTTTCTTGGAGCTCATTGGCTCTACGCTTGGCATTGATTGGTTGAAACCTGAGTCCCATCTCATGATGATGGAATTGTGGGTACCGTGCATCTCTCCTTGATCAGCCTCACTGTGTAGAAGAGTTAGCACTAATATCCATGGACGTCACCACGAATCTGTGTTTTACATATCAGCCGGTATGTTAAAGGAGGACTTAAGTTTCGCTGTGGTTGGCCGCTATTTTAATGTGAATGAGAGCACAGTGGGATATATTAAAAAAAATTAAGTGAAATAAGAAAGAGTGTAGGCATGAGCTAGCGTGGTACCGCAAAAACAGTGTCGACAGTGAAAGATAATGCAATCGTGCAAATGGAATCTGCCCTGGCATACTGGATGAAGGACTGCTGGAAGAATGTGCCCCTTGACTCCAACATCATTCGCAAGAAAACGCAACAACCCTGTCAGCAGCTAACAACTGTTATTGGCTGCTGACGACGTAGAGGCACAGGAAAGCGGTGATGTAGAGGCACAAGGTGATGAAGAAGGGGAATTAGAATTCTTGGGTGTTGACAAACCTGCACACAAAGAAGAGGAAGAAGAGGAGGAAGAGCCACAATTGGGACCATCATCAGCTCCTCAAGGATTTCAGGCGAGCACAGAATGGTTCCACATTGTTCCAAAAGTGATTTCACCTAGTCTGTTTCCTTACATGGGTAAGCAGCATCAGCTGACAAAGAGGTGGCAGTGAAATATCCTGAGACCTCCAAGAAAATAATCCAAGAGAAAAGATACTGCCCAGAACAGGTGTTCAACATGGATGGTACTAGCCTGTTCTTGGAAGAGGCTGCTGTCCCGGACATACCTTATAAAGGACAAAGCCAAAGCCTCCAGACTTGAGGTACAGAAGGATAGGGTTACCTCCTAATGTGTGGGAATGTAGCTGGCTTTATGCTAAAACCGGGCCTCATTTACAAGGATGTAAATCCCAGGGAACTCAATAATAAGAACAAGGCATTGCTGCCTGTCTTCTGGATGTACAATCCCAAGGCCTGGATCACTAGAGTCCTTACGGAGTACTGGTTCCTCCGGAACTTCATTCCTCAAATCAGGAAATACCTTGGTGACTTAGACATGGAGTTCAAGGTGTTGCTGATTATGGATAATGCTGGTGGCCATCCTCTCGATCTTTATTACAAGGGAGTCCAGCTTGAGTTCCTCCCTCCCAATACCACCTCTCTCCTCCAGCCTACAGACTAGGGCGTGATCTGTGCCTTCAAGGCACTCTACACCAAGAACTCCCTCCATCACCTTGTTGATTCGATAGACTGTGACAGTGAATTTACACTGAACGAGTATCGGCATAAATTCACGATTGCCTTGTGTCTGTCATCGACTGGTCGCTGAAGGATATGACAAAAGAGACCCTGAATGCATGCTGGAGTAAGTTGTGGCTGGATTGTGTGCTTAATTATATGGGGTTTTCTCATGAGGAAATTCAAATTTCAGCCATTAATAAGGCTGTCCACTTAGTGAGGATTCTTGGAGGTGAAGACTGATGACATCATTAAGGATGAAGTTCACTCTGACCCACTGACAGATCAGGATTTGGAAGACCATAAGAAGTTTGCCAGTGAGGAAGAAGGAACTCCAGGTTCAGGAGAAGAGCAAGAGCAGGAGCAGCAGGGCCTGACTTTGGAACACCTGTCCGAAATTAGGAGAATGATAAACGATGCCCACATGTTTGTTGCAACATGAAATCCTTATATGGAATGCTTCTTAAAAGTTTTTAAGCATCCTTGATACAGCATTGGAGCCCTATAATTAAGCCCTCACCTCCATGAAAAAGCAATGACGGCAGCTGCCAATCACCATGTTCATCACACGTAAAAAGAAGAACCCTCGAAAGCCTCCCGAAACCTGTGAAGTAGTGCCTCTTGAACCACATGAAGTAGTGACTCTTGAATCGCCTGGAGAGTTGCTTCCTGAAATGCCTGAGTCAGTGCCTCCTGAAGGTTACAAGGCACTCTAAGAGGAGAAGTAACTCCCCTGCTTAGCTGTGCAGTCATCTTCGTCACCATTCATTGGACTGCACAGCTAATTCATAATCATTATCTTTAATCAACATTCATCACTGGTGAGTACCCTATTTATGTATGTGCTCTAGTGTTTACATTTTTTTTAATGTTCATACATATTTTTGTTCTCTCTCTCTCTCTCTCTCGAGATTTTACATACAACTGTTTTCCTTGTAAAAAAGAAATTAGGATGGTTGAATAGTAACTGTATGAAAGAAAATGTGCATGGCTGAATAGTACTTGTGGGGGACTGGATTATTTTCACATGTACGTATGTAACTAACTCATACAGTATGTACGTATATTTTTAACCATAAAATGTAAGATTTACTTTGAAATATTAATATTTCTAAGATTAATATATTCAGTAATCGGATAGTATTTTAATATTTGATGTTGGATGGTATTTCTAGGGATACGCTGGTGTTTAATGTTCAATATAAGCAGTTATAAGCATTTTTAGAGGGGAGATCCAAGTACTCGTGGATTCTAGCTATTTGGGGGGGGGGGGGCTGGTATGCATTACAGGGGAGTTCCCACTGTATAACAACTTTTTACATTACGGGTCTTTCATAAAATTTAGGGGTAAACTTTGCACTCATAATTCTCTTTTATATGAGAGAGAGAGAGAGGAGGAGGAGAGAGAGAGACGGAGAGAGAGAGAGGCGAGAGAGAGAGAGAGAGAGAGCGAATCTGATCTTTTTCCATGAATGTATATATGATATTGTTATGATACAATAAAGTTTCATACATACTTACCTGGCAGATATATACATAGCTATCGACTCCGTCGTCCCCGACAGAAATTCGAATTTCGCGGCACACGCTACAGGTAGGTCACGTGATCTACCGGCTGCCGCTGGGTGGCAGGACTACGGAACCATTCCCATTTTCTAATCAGATTCTCTCTTCCACCTGTCTCCTGCGGGGAGGCTGGGTGGGTCTTCAATCGTATATATCTGCCAGGTAAGTATGTATGAAACTTTATTGTATCATAACTATCATTTCATACATTCAATTTACCTGTCAGATATATGCATAGCTGATTGACACCCTTTGGTGGAGGGCAAGAGACAGCTAACTCCTGACTAGACAGGTAAACAACATGTGTTGTAGGTATTTATAGACCTTGGTTCCTCTGTGTTTCTAGACGAAGGGTCGACTTCCTAGCTATTGCATAGGAGTCTGCTTCGTCTCAAGAGCCTTAGCAAGATAGTGATCTGTGGCCAAGAGTTCTTGTGGGTCTACCGATGGGGTCTTATCCACTTACTCGGTCGAGCCTAATTGGCATTTGTCAATGGGTGCTAATCTGCTTATATGACAACATGCCTATGCCTATTGGCATAACTAAGGAGCGCAACACCGATCCCGATCACCTGTTCCTAACATGAGGGTTCGCGCTAAAATTGAAAAAGAGTTATCCCCCAAACTCCTTTCAAACCTCAAAAAAAATCACTAAGTTAAAATAAATTCAACTCATTATTAAAGGATCAGTGTCGGCTCCTTATCCCAGCAACGTATCCGCTGATACGTATAAACCAAGAGAGAAGGATCTCCAGTAGGTTAACTTGAAGTCCTTCGTGTAATGAGCAGTCAACACATAGTTGCATCTCTCATATGTTAAAGCTAATATGTCTTCCTGACATATTGTTACGAAAAGAACAAGAATTTGCAAAAGCTCACACTTCATGAGCTTTTAAATTCTCAGCTGTTTGAAGGTATCATCAAGTCACTTATGAAGTGCTTTAGAGATCACCATTGTTTCAAAGAAGACTAGGACTTTCTTTGAACTGGATCTCATCTGGATGAAGCCTAGCGCCTGGCTTGCGCCTGGCTGGCGCGAGGAGTATCCTGTTTGGAATACTCCTGGCGCCTGACAGTCGTAACACTCCTCGAATACTCCTGCCGTCTGGAAGGCGCATCTTCGCTCCAAATACTCCTGGCCGCCTGTTAGAGTATTAAGCTCAGAATACTCCCTGGCGCTTGGTAGGCACATCGCGCTTCGAATACTCCTGGCGCCTGGTAGGAGTAAAAAGTCTAGAATACTCCTGGATACTTGGCGCCTGGGAGGAGTATCGAGGTCAGAGTATCAAGGCGCCTGGGCAGGAGTATCTCTTCCCAAATACTCCTGACCTATGGAAGGCGCATCTAGTTCCGAATACTCCTGTGGCTTGGTAGGAATATCGCTCATGGAATGCGCCTTTCGAATGGCAAGTATATTGCGCTTAGCGGCGGTATACTCCTATCAGGAGTTCTCTCTTCTCCAGTTGGCTCTGTTGCTTTGGATGAAGATCTGGGCCTAGAACGATCTACAGTAAAGTCAGGCTCTTTGCGCCTCTACTTGGCGCCTGGCTCCTAGTTGGCGCCAGACGCTTGGCAGGAGTTACTTCCTTTCCCACGTCTCGCTGCTAACGCACCGCTCCCCCCAGAGATGGCCGCTTGTGCGACAACTCCCCTGTAGGGTTCGTCGCGCCCGACAGGAGATCGGTATTTGGATCTCTTAATCGGAAGCCTGTCATCCTTTTTACGAGTAGGCTCTTTAGAAAGTACTCCTACCAAAGACACTAATTGCTCCATGCACATTCATCAAAATTTAGTCAGCTACATCCAGTAGACGATAGGAGATTCCTAAAAGTCCGAGAGACAAGTCTTCCGAGGAGGATCCTTATTGAATACTTCCGTTGCTAACGAGTTCTCCTCCTAAATGTTGATGAGTTTTCTCGTTGCAGAAGCTTCCCTATCCTTGCCCGAAGGAAGGGAAGGAGCCTGGAAGCTTAAAGAGATTCTGAGCTGAAATTGGTAGGACTCCTGATTTCTAGCTCTTGAATGTATCTCTCTGACCCTTTTGGGAAGTAGTTTGAGCCCTCATCGTGTTCCAAAGACTCTGTCAGTAAACGTTTAAACCTTGTCTTCTTCTGTAGATGACAATGTCAATACATTACCCGGACAACGAAACCTCTATCTGAAAGCGTTGATCAGGAATAAAAGGCTTTAGTTCTTTTGCCAAACATACTATGCTGGCCAGAACCCATTGCCGAGTCTTCATAGAATTTGATTCCAGATTCTAAAGCCCAAAATTTCCCTTGTCCTTGTCCTTTTGATCATTTAGGACCAAGAGAAACATTTGATTAGGAGCAGTTCCATCTTGTCGGAACACGGAATCTGAGGCCCAAATTAGGATCCCATTCTAAGTATAAGATCTCTTACTCTTATCGTATAGAGGTATTGTATAAGATCCCGAAGATCTTAATTCTCTACTATCTCTAATATTCTTTGTCGAGACAGAGTATATCTTTTTACTGTGTTCATTGATAGCATAAAATACCAGGGTGATTCTTCCCTCTGAAAGGGAAGAAAACCATTATGTGGTTCACAGAGGTATCGGAAGAGGACAGTTTCCCCTTTCCATCTAGCACGATCTGCAGCAACTCTATGTCTTTAACATATTTAAAGGAATTATCAAACTTCCCTTGAAAAATCCTCTCATTCATATTTACTTCTGGTCAGTCTGCACGCAGACAGACTCAGAGTGGATAGGTTTTTCAGGTCCAATATTTATAATAGATTCCGATAAAATCTCTATTCTCTTAGAAAAACCTTCCGACACATGCTGAAAGAAGAACGTGACCTCTGTGAATCCAACCTTTTTATTGCCAAAATGATGCATTCATCTTCTTCCTTTGACGCCCATTTATTTTAATATCTGTTAAGAATATATATAACTAGGGGAAAAAAGACTAAAGTTTATTCCCCTATTTAAATTAAAGATGGCGTATCTTGCTACCTCTCTTGTTTCGAGGAAACGGAAGCAATCTATAAGAAGCTCGTTCATCTTCTGCCTTGCGAAGAGATCTGTGAATACTTTCCGCAGGGTCTGACAACTCTTTCCAATAAATGTTAAACATACGTTAACAGTTATTATCGTCGATCAAAAAGGTTCTCACGGACGTGCAAAATCCCGCATCGAACCTGGTAAGGATCGTTACGTTCCTTGTCTGTTTCCAAATAGGTTAAATCGTGCTCTGCCGAATTAAAATAATTTATAATACCGTCACATTGTGGTAAACAGCATTCATCTAGGAAACTCTTGTAAGGATAGTAGGAACTCTGTAATTAACCACGGTGTGTGCATAAGGCTTAACCGTACCGTTATCTTAAGGTGAATTTTCTACTACATTCTTTCCTCGCCGAGGCAGAGAGAGATCCTTAGCAAAACGAATACGATGTTATTCATGTTTGCCTAAAAATCCCCTCAATTCGTGGTTAAGTCCTTTATTGTAGGGGGAATATATGGTGAAGCATTCGATCCCTTAGAAGAGAGAGATGTAACCAACCCTTCACGACCGAGAATCGGATGGTACTGGATTGGCTCACAATTACAGCCGTCTCGTTCACTGCCTGGCTGCATTCATTCTGAGTTGCCAGTTACTCCCTTCAATGAATGGATATAATAAAATTATTCTCGAGTCTAAGAAAACTCTCAATAATGCAAATTTAAGCCAAACAACCTTTGTTAAATACCGAAGCTGAGTAGGTATTGTCGTAACAAACCTTTTTAAGCGAAGTCCTTACTAGGAAAAATCCTGTAAGGATATAGATAAATCCGTAGCGAAACCAGAAAGGCAACTATGGTATGCGTATATGACTTGTCATTCAGTAGTCGTATACAGCAAGCCGTCTACGACATTCTTTCCTTTCCGACATGCAGAGAAAGAATGGAAATCTTACTCTCTTCGTTCTTTTCGTCAATAATCCCGAATGAGTTATTAGTCTGAAAGAGATCGCAAATGACAACCGAAGATCGAAGAGAATCTCTCCAGCTTTTTATTATCTTGGAGATAAGACCGTATTTTACGCCTTTCTTATCTGGAAGAGCCTCTAATCAATGAATGAGAGCTCGTACGAATCTTGTTCAACTTCCAAACGATTGCCCCTCTTTCTGTAAATGGTTGGTTGCATTATTTTTTAGAAGGAGGATGATTTTAATATCCTCTTACTAATACTGAACTAATTCTCACAATTCTGCTCTATCTTCCATTCCTCAAGTTGGGAGAAGATTGAGCAACCGGAGGAGAGAGCGCTTCCTTTCGAAAGGTGAAGGGCTTTTAGCAGTACCGACTCTAACCTGACAAGGGCTACGGCAGCCTGTGCTACATCTTGAGTCCCTGCCTGGAAAAAGCCGTACTTGCTCTTGCCTTTATTGCATTAAGACGATCCTGACAAGGGCGACGGCCGCCTGTGCGACAACTCCGTCCCTATCAGGAGAAGCCTCGAATGTCTTTCCCCTTTCGCCTGGAGGACTCTTGGCGGTTGTCAGGCTCTTCTTGTAGGAGAAAGTGCCTGGCGCTAAGCAGGAGTATCTTGCCTAGAATACTCCTGCGCCTGGGAGGAGTATCGCAATCGTAATACTCCTCGTCCTCGGAATACTCCTGGCGCCTGGCATGAGTATCGCGCTCCGAATACTCCTGGCGCCTGGGAGGAGTATCGTGCTCGGAATACTCCTGGCGCCTGGCAGAAGTATCGCTTTCCTAGGAGGAGTATCGTGATCGGAATACTCCTGGCGCCTGGTAGGAGTATCACGTTCCGAAATACTCCTGGCGGGCCTGGGAGGAGTTATCGTGCTCGGTCGGAAGTACTCCTGGTGCCTGGCAGGAGTATTCGCGGTTCCGACTACTCCTGGCGCCTGGGAGGAGTATCGTGATCGGAAAAACACTTCCTGGCACCTGCAAGGAGTATCGCGTTCCGATCACGATACTCCTGGCCGCCTAGGAGAGTATCCGTGATCAGAATACTTCCTGGATCCTAGCAGACGGTATCGCGCTTGGAAAGTTTTCTGTTGGAAAGTTCCGAGCATCTGAAAGGCGATCCTCGCCTGGAAAGTTCTGTACGTCTGGAAGGTTATTTGAATCTGGAATCTTCCGCCTTCTGGAAGGTTCCGCTTGTGCGGAAGGTTCTGTGTGCGGAAGGTTCCGATCTCTTGTACATTTGTTCTTGCTTAGAATTCGACAATACTTCCATTTTCGACATAGCCCTCCCTTTCTTCTGAATGAGAAGGACTTCCATTTCCGATGAAGATCCTGGTTCATAGTGCTTCAGGCGCTTTGCGCCTATATTCAGGCCCTTCAGGTGCTTTGCGCCTCGTTTCAGGCGCTTTGCGCCTTGTTTCAGACGCTTTAGGCGCATTGAGCCTCGTTACCGGAGCTTCATGCCCAAGGAGCTAGAAGCTTAAAAGTTATATATATATGTGCAATCACTAAAAGAGATACCATATAATTCATTCGATCAAACAAATATTCTTTAATATCTAATTCGTTCTTCTCAGAATAGATATATTTTCATATACATGTACCGATGAGGAATTTATTGAAATAACTATTTCAAACCCCCATGGGATAGAGCCCCCCCCCCCACCCCCCCCGTCCAACTGTACAGGGGGACGAACCCGGATAGGGCAATGCCTCTACCGCAACTGTTAACGAATGATGTCTACCTTTCTCCGTCTCTTCTGAGGTTCCGATAACCAGACGAGATTATCTTGCATCTTCATTTAATCTACGCCGTTGAATGTTTCTTCTCCTTATTCGTCAAGACGATAATAATAAGGGGAACACATTGAATTAAGATGCCTTTCCAATGGCTATCCCTGGCAGTCTGGGACGTCCTACAGAACCTGCCGAGGGGAACGCCTGATCGGTGGGGATTCTCTGTAACCTCGGTAAGGCTTTCGACATTCCTTCTCCTCTGGGCCTGTGAGCTTGGAAGAGGTCTAGGCCTGGGAGCGAGACAAGAGCCGATCAGACGCACCCTCTATTGCAATGGGGAACACTATAATCACTTCTTACCTTATAATAGCTCGTATCTTGAGCTACATTCCTTTATCTTCAAATTGCAAATGAATTTGTAGTTTCTGTGAAGTAA
This sequence comes from Macrobrachium nipponense, assembly GCF_015104395.2. NCBI lineage: Eukaryota > Metazoa > Arthropoda > Malacostraca > Decapoda > Palaemonidae > Macrobrachium > Macrobrachium nipponense. The sequence goes on from NC_061090.1 coordinate 47,096,689, forward strand.
GAAGGTGATGAGGAAACTACACTACTAGTACTGTTAATATTCTAACTGCTCGTCAGAACGAGAGCTATTAAAGCTTCTAAACAAAAAACATATCTAGTTCTATGTTTTTCTGACTTCCTCAAATAGGAAGTTACCTTATTTTCCTCAATCAAATTCTAACATTTATTACACTTTATCAATGAATAAATATTTATATTTCCCTTTCTTGCAAACTATGTAATTGTCTACCGAAAACTTCGGTAGTTACACATCCTCTATTCTTCGAAAACTTCGAAGTTAATTCATTAAAAGTTATTAAAAAGTTATTAAAAGCGTATGCCGAACCACCGATCCAGTACTTCCCTGTAAAAGTTGGCCCAGAAGATCGATGGCGATGAAACACGAAAATCAAATCAGGAGGGAAAGTAAACATATGTTTACATTCCCCACGACAGAGAGAATCTGATTAGAAAACGGGAATGGTTCCTAGTCCTGCCACCCAGCGGCAGGCCGGTAGATCACCTGACCTACCTGTAGCGTGTGCCGCGAAATTCGAATTTCTGTCGGGGACGACGGAGTCGATAGCTATGTATATATCTGACAGGTAAGTTGAATGTATGAAATTGTATTTTTATGGATGAACTTTTCTTTTTCTTTAGATAAAAAAAAACAATTTAGATTATCTGCTGAATACAACTGCAAACATTTAGAATGTATGTTGATTTACATGTTTTTTTTTTTGTGAGTGTGTTGGCAGAGTCCCGCCTGGGTAGAATCACTTCAGTCAGCTGCCTCACCACTTAACGCCTAGAGAAAAGTTCATAATCACCTCGCTTTGGTGAGTACTGAAAATTTTTAAAATTATTTTTCTGTTGCACATGCCTGTACATGTTATTTCTTTTCCCTACATATGTGTACTTCTGCAATTAGTGATTATCAATTTTAGCCCAGTCATGGGGGTACGCATTAGTGTACGTATATTACCCAGGACTCTGAGGGTTAACGTATTTTTATACAGCAACTTCCTTATCAGTTTTTACCATATTGTATTATCATACACGAGATAAAAATGTGTAGGCTGTGTTGTGAACTAAAGACCTAGGCTTGCCCAGATGTTACACTCATAGTTTCCATTTGCAAAAGTCAAACAGGCTATTACAGCTGTATTTAAGATAAAGGTAATAGTTAACGAGCTATTTTACTTACAAAATCGATTTATACTGCATTATATTGATATACCATAATATATAAAAAAAACCATTTCTACCCATTTATAACTTTTTCATTCTCAGAATCAGCTGATTGAGCCTACTACCAAAAGAATTATGAAAATAATTTTTTACCTGCTAAAAGAGACAAATGTATCAATGGAATTGTTATTCTTATTTTTGTACATAAATATAAAATAGGTATACAAGGTAAACTAGCAAACTTTATATGTTGATAAAATAAAATAACTGTGTAATGTGCATTTCAACAAGTATGTATGATTCCTCTTGATGATGTATAAGAAACCTAAACAAAACCAACCACGACATATATTGACAACTCCCCCATAGTTCAGGAGCATATATTGTTTTAAGAATTGCAACTTTCAGAGTAAAAAATAGCCACATAATGCTGCTTGGATTCAAATGCTTAACAAATAGAGACTCCAATGTGCATCAGACCTCTATGGTGAATCAGGACACTGGTGGTGTAATACACTCAGTGAAAACCACACTGGTTATGGGGACAAGAGGCCTTTCTTCTCTAGGAACCACCCAAGTTTGCGTTGACCATATTCTCTATCATCTTACAGAAACAAGAAGTCAGACCTATGGAACAGTAGCTAAGAACCTATTCATGTCTGGCTTGTCAAAGGCTAATATAATAGCTAACTTATTTACTGTTAGGTAATTATGATCATGAAAAATACTTTTAATAATGCTAAATATGAAGAACTTGGTATTTCTGAGAACTTGCTTAAATCTTGCGTATGGGATGCCATCAGGGCTGGGGGTTGTGTAATTGCAAGTTGTCAGGCTGCTTCAAACTCTTCCAGTAATGGGGAAGATATAGACTACCACTTAATTTAAAATTCAAGGGTCTTATGTTCATTTCTGAGTCTTGGGACACACTTGCAAAATGACCAGTGCTGAGACACTACTTCCCTCTGACAAGCAGGTTTGCTGACTCTTACTAGGGGACAGGTTTTATGTAATTTTTTTATCGATTACATTTCTTAACTTTCTGAACACTATGGGTGGTTGAGTTCTATAATTTATGGAGGAAACATGAGATGACTATGACTGACTCTCTAGTTTTTTGATTGCATGTAAAACTGAGCTCTATACTTGTTTTGTCTTTTTAATTTGTTTGTACCATTCTTGTAGCTTGATGCAGACCTAGAGATGGAAAGACTATCACTATCACGGAACAGGATGTCATTGAAGTAGCACCTCACATCATGGAATTAAGTTAAGTCTGGGTGTAGTACTAATACAGGCCGTCCCCGGGTTACGACGGGTTCGGCTTACGACGTTCCCAGGTTAACCCCTTCAAGCACTGGGACGTACACATGTACGTCTTTTACGGTACAGTAATAAAAGACCGGGACGTATGCGTGTACGTCTTTCATCCCTCCTCGAAAAGCAAAGCGTTTTCTTCAGCTTGGATGGTTTCCAGACACAGTATTGTGTACGAGAGAGGTGCTGAAGCTCCACCCACAATTCATTCTAACCAATGAGCATCCGATGGACGTCGTGACGTAATTTTCATATGGGATATTAGGAGGGGTATTGGCCAACATATGCCAGGCGCCTCAGGCTATTATTGGGAAGAGGATGATGACGATTTTGTCAGTAAACCATGTAGATTTGAATTCTAAACCTTTTTCCCTTTTGATTGCAGTTATTTTATGTTCTTTTTTTTCAGTATCATGTCAGATGATAGTGTTTCAGAGTCAGGGTCTGAGTACCTGCCAAATCTATCAGATGATGATTATAGTAATAAGTTTTCTTAGATGTTGACAGTGACAAAGAGTGTTTCGAAGACATTGAACCTCTTGTCGATGAAGGCTGGCGGTTCATAACTGATCCATCTTGTGACTTGCGCCCAGACCCAGGCCCCCCTGATTCATGGAGGGTGGTAATAGGATTCCTGCTTACACACCAGATTTCAACTGCTTACGTGGTGCATTTTTCTCCTTTTTTTGTGGTGATGTAATTGACAAATTGTGTGAATGGATGAATGCTCAGGCAGAGTAGTACTTTCATTCAACAGGAAAGCGTAAGGTGAAAGGACTTCTATGGAGGCCTGTTACTCGTGATGAGATGTGTTTTTTATAGCTTGCTGATGATAATGGGGGTGAATAAACTGCCCCATATGTATATACGTATTGGTCACGAGATGCTGTTGCTTTTATTATCATTATTATTATTATTATTATTATTATTATTATTATTATTACTATTATTATTGTTTTATTATTATTATTACCAGTGCCGTAAACATTCATTGATGTATACGCTGTTTCTGTATGAAACCTAGGAATAACTGTTTCAGTAAGAAAACTAGTACTGCTATTACCACTACTACTATTTTACTGCTACTTAATACTTTTTCTGCTACTTTATTTCTATTACTTTACTACTAGTTTCTACTTACTTTATAACAGTTCCTACTTCTGCAATTACTTTTTCACTAAATCCTTCCTATTTTTTCCGATATTCTTACTATATTTTTTGTAATTTTTTGACAATGGGGTAAAAAATATTCATTGATATCCGTACACACAATGTTTTCACATAAGAATGTAAAGGAAAAATATGAATAACATAAAATTTAGAGGGAGCCAGTAATGATTGATACTCGCGGTCGACAGGGGTCTCATGCGGTATGCAAGCATTAGCAGCAATGCAGCAGGCCAGTGGCGAAGGGGTTAAGGCACTTTTCAATTATATTCAAAATAATCAATATTTGAGGGTTTTTTTATTTAAAGTATAATAAGAATGCAGTTTACATAATTTTGAATACACCAAAGGCATTAAAAGTAAGGTTTTCTTAGGATTTTTGACGTTGTTCCGGCTAAAGGCAATTTTCAGGTTACAACGCATCTCAAGAACGGAACCCCCGTCGTAACCCGGGGTCTGCCTGTACACTACTGAGTAAATAAATGACATCACCGATACTTTAAAATTCTCCCATTTCTGCCTCTACTTCACTAACTTGAAAATTTCTGCTAGTCTGCTTTTTCAAAAGGCCATCTTGGTGACCTCTGCTCAGTCATGTTACTGTATTTGCTGAAAATTATATGTGCATGGTCACTGATATGCCAGTCATTCATGTTTCTCCAGCTAAAAGTTGACACCACAGTTTGCCCTCGATTCTGAGATGTCAAAGCAGGATAATGTGCCTGTCTGGACATGAAGTGTGTTGATACTCCGTAAGTACTTATTATCTTCATTTTCAAAGACTGACACCATTACATATAGTATTAACTTTACCTCACAGGTTGGGCTAAATATACATTAAACAAAACCCCAAGACTAGGCAACCTTTAAGGCATGTCACTATTAACATAAATTGGTAACAATGTGTTCTATTACCAACACACACTCAAATGCATGAGGTATCACCATAATTTCCTGTACACTAACAAGTAAAAGCAATGGAGAGAGAAAGACATGCAAATGTTCATGGTATACAAACAAATCTAAAACATATTCTGTACCTACCACTAGAAGTTGAAAGTGAATGTTTCCAACCCAGCATTGGGTCTCTCCTGTGACACTTGTAAAAATACTAGTCAATTTTAACAAGTTTAAATGTTCTTTCGAATATCTATTATACCTGATAATAGCAAAATTACAAGAAACAGTTCACATATTGTAAAAGATATGTACTAAAAACAGCAACATCCTTGGGTATCTTTATGGACGAATATAGGTATATGAGATGTACTGGAACAGGGAGTTGGAGCATTTTCCCCCATGAAATCTCATTTGTAACCATTATTTGTTGCCACCAAGTGTTGCCATAAGAGTTGCCTCATAGTCATTTATGGCCTATTCCCAAGACCTGACTGTTTCTCCATATTTGTTTAAATGTCATGGCACAAAATAGAAATTATCATATGACAAGTGCCATGGGGTTACACGAGATAATACATCATCTCACAGTAGATGCCTATTTATCATATTCCCAATACAATACGAGTGGTTGAAGAAGTTATATCAAATCAACCATTTCCTCATATGTTCCACTGTCATTAGAGGGAATACAAAAGGAGAATAAGGCATACCTCCTAAAGAGTTTAATTAGCACTGCTGTTTTTTATAATGCTTATAACATACTAAGGCATGTCACTATTAACATAAATTGGTAACAATGTGTTCTATTACCAACAACACACTCAAATGCATGAGGTATCACCATAATTTCCTGTACACTAACAAGTAAAAGACACCATTATTAATTAAAAATAAGAAAAATGATTTCTTAGTTCTGGTCAGACCCCAATCTAGAAGTCTGCTAGAAGAGTCCAGATTTTTTCCTTTATTAGTCTCAAAAGGTTTATAAGGTGTGTGGATGTTTACTTGATGTTGGTTTTTCCAGATGACACCAGATGAGCTAGGATTTTGGGGACAGAACCAACTAAACCTCTATAGTAGGGTGCTCAGCAGCTTCTATGTCTTTGAGGAAAGACAGTAAATCTAAAAAGAATGCTTCTGATTCTTTTACCATGGGTAAAGAGCCCCATCGGTCCCACTGGAGGGGTCAAAGAGGATTACACAATTCTGCTGACAAAACTGTAGCTGAAGTACTTACCAGAAAGGTGGAGGAAGCTCACCCCATTGAAGATGAAGGACCCTGCTGTACATCCTCTTGCTAAAGGTGAACTTATATAGAAGCACATTTGAAAATACAAGCATTGCCCAGGGGCAGGGCTATAAGGTCCTACTTTAACCCTTAGTTTGTTTGTTTGTATGGTGTTGTTACGTTGCATGGAACCAGTGGTTATTCAGCAACGGCACCAACGGCTTTACGTAACCCTTAGCGGACTGACATGCTCCCTTGAGTAGCAATAACAGGTTTTGGGTGGACGACGGACGGACTCATGGTTAGTAACTATATTACTCGCCATTGATTTTGGGGAATCAAGGAAGAAAGAGGTGCCATTACTTCTATAGCGCATAAATTCACTAAGTAATGGCAACTCTTAGACTGGTTAAGATGAGAGACTGGAAGGCTCAGGGCTTAGTTGTGGTCTTGACTTCAAGAGAGGATGTACTGCTTCTCTGTCTCACATGACGTGTTTTAACACATTTCCTCATAAATATACCAAGGGGTTGCTGTTTTAGTTCTTATCTTTTATGATAGTATGTCAGTTATAGATGTAATTTTACATATAAAAGTGCAAAGGAATATTAGAAAAAACATGTATAAATCCCCCAAAAATTGCAGCATGTTCACTCTCAGTAAAGTGACAAATATTTTACAACAAATATGCTCAGAATTTGTTACTGAATTAATTTCTTTTGTTACTGAATTAATTTCCTATCTGTTTGGATACTGTGTGAGCTGTAATTATAATTTTACATAATAAAATAGATTTATTAGAAAAACATGTATAACTTGGTAAAATTTACAACTGCCTTGTAAAAGAGCCCCACACAGGATTGTAAATAATCATTTTCAACTTCTGGTGGAAGGTATAAAATTTTTTTTACATTTTTTCTTACAACATGTGCATTTGCATATCTTCCTCTTTCCACTAGAGTGGTTGCTAATAAAATGAGCAAACTTCATAGTTTCCCCAGTCTGGGGTGCTGTATAAAAATTCTGTACCAGATCCTAAGGGTTAACTTTATATGTACCAGGCTGTTGATACTGATGTTGGACATGTCAACAGAAAGAGCTGCTTATGGTTGAGAACATAAAATACCACATGTATTTTAGTGAATTCTTAACACATCCACTGCATCTTGGTACTGTATCAACATCGTCAAGTGATTACAGGCAGTTCCTGGGTTATGGTGGATCTGACTTATGCCACTGCAAACTTACAATGCTTTTTCAAATATATTCATAAAAAAATCAGTTCCAGGTTACAGATGATGTTCTGGGAATACAGTACAGTAAGCACCGCAACCAGGATTCTGAGCGGCATAGCTGTAGGTACTATAAGGAGGTGAGAAAACTAATTACTATAAGGAGGTCCCTCCAATAAGGAGGGGGGGAAAACTGGTTTATTACCAGGGAAAAGCTTAAAGCCCTGTTTCTTTCACCAGGCTTACATAAAGTATCTCTCTATCTCTCTATTTCTATAAAATTTTATCACAATGTTCTTAGTTGCAGTGTTTTCTGACTTGAAGCATGTCGCTGAAACGGAACCCCTGCTATAATCCAAGGACTGACTGACTGTAATTGTTCATCTTGTGGATACTAAGTACCCTGCATAATACTCTCGTCCTCATTTCAGCAAGAATTTAGTTCTAGATAAATTGTTCCGTTACAGTTTTATTCTGCCAATAAAAAATTTAAAATTTTGTTGATAATAAATATGACTCAGCTCTAAACCTTACCTAAATGTATGTTCTAATAGCGAATAAAATATACGCCCAATGCCAAAGGAAGGTTCAATAACACTTGGAATAATTTCTTCAACATGTATCTTCTTCTGCTCCCTTTTAAATGCAGGCACCATTGATCTTGTTAATTTGAATCCATTAACTACACACTCCCTGGAAAAGCAAAGATAAAATAAGTTAGGCTTCATATAAGAAAAGATGTAATAAAAGTCAAAAAGTGTATATATCACATAAATATTTTATCAATATGAAAATACTATCAGTCTCAACCAAGCCAAAATTCTGAACTTTTAAAAAGTCAAGTGTTGTCACCAGCTGTTGTGCTGACACACACACACACACACACACACACACACTCTCTCTCTCTCTCTCTCTCTCTCTCTCTCTCTCTCTCTCTCTCTCTCTCTCTCTCTCTCTCTCTCTCTCTTCTGTATCATAAACTTTTATGTACAAAATTAAAAATAATAATTCCATTATTGATTAACGGTTACCTTTAGTAACTAAAAAATTATTTTCTGGGCTCAGCCTGTGTCGCTCCGTGAAATAGGTTCCTTTGATACTATTTCTAGGTATAAATATTGCTATTCATACCAGAGAAAGAGAGAAACAATAGTGCCAAGATAAATGGCTCGCTCACCTTTTAATAAAAGGTGTCGGTATAGATAAAGAGCGAGTGGATACCACTACCAAAGGTCCCTTGCCATTTAGCTTCTTCCTCCACCAAAACCTCAACTACAGAGGAGCCGAACTAAAGCCCCGCTACCCTCTACTACTACAGTGAGCGCCTCTGATGTTATTCCTTTTGATAGCATCGTCGCTGACACATGCTTCTTTCTTTTGTGCTGTGTTTTTTGCTTCGTTATTTTCAATTTTTTCTTTCAAGATGGCTCAAGCTTCTGCATCCAAGTTGAGTACTGCTTTTAAGGTCTTAAGATCTCATTTTATGAAGATCTCTCTTGTTTTATTGTGTTTTAGGAGGAGATAAGGTAGCGTGAGCTTCATTGTTCCAGCGCCGGCTTCTCCCTCCTCGACCGCATGGCGGTTTACGTACTCTTTTGGTCTCCCATACCATCAGAGCTACCTTTTAGCATTATTTTATTATTGCCATATCTGTTTTATATTGATATTCAAGCAATTAGCTTGATTTTTATTCAGCCTAGCCATTCATGGGGACCCCTCACTCCGACCGCATGTTCGGATCGTAGCCTAGCCTAGCCAGATCCCGATTCGTTAGGAGTTGTATTCTTTTTACGTTAGGACCTTGTCCCTTCGTATTAGTGTCCTTGCTCCTAGTCTTCTGCCCCCGAATTTCGGTACAGCATACCGACTAGCTGCTTGCAGGTTAGGCTAACACACCCAAGTCGTCAGCCTTGCGATTAGCCTACCCCTCCAGGACACTCTTTCTCTCACTCTGTTATTTATTTCCTTTCCCCCGTGTTAGCCTAGCTAGATATCTTGTTATTATTATTATAACTGTGTTACGAAGGTTATTTTATTGTTTGTGTTGCTGTGCGACTTGGTTGGCCTATTGGCCCCTTGTGATCGTCTGGTCCTCCCTACCGTGTGTCTGTTCACCCGGTTGAGAAGGTTCCTAGTTGATCGTGCACGAGCCACCCTGTTGCTGACCTCCTCCCCCTCCCCTCCTCTCTCCCCCCCACACCATGCCCACCCACCTCGGTGGTGTGACGACTTGCTCACTACGCAGCTAGCTACCAGAGTCCGCATGAGAGGGGGAGGGCTCTCAGAGGTAGGTGGGGGTGGATACACTCAGCGCTCAGGCCTGCCGTACTCAGTCACTTTGCTCGGGGCTCGGGGACCATCCCCCTCCCTCCCTTCACCGCACCATGGTGAGCCACCAGGCATGGGAGCCCGGGACCATCCGCCCCCCCGATACTCACCATTCTCTCCGCTCCGGCGGTCTCAGTTCCGGCCATCACCGGACCTGACCTTGAGAATGGGATAGCCATATAGGCCTCGGCCTTATGGTGGAATACATCCACGGTACTCCTGTACAGTTGGTATTCCTTTTATCCTATCATAGCATACAGACACAACCATCTTGTATAGGGTCTGGAGTTCCACTCCATGGGTATCAGTTTCACAGTCACGCTACTGCTCTCTGAGTTTTGCATGTTACTGGTGGCATGGGATACCTTCAGCTATGTTCTGAAAGCCTTACTCCGGCCCCACGGCGGAGTTGACCTAGAAGTGTCTTCTCCCCTCTCTATATGTGATAGCAAAATTTTTACCTTTCGGAACTCGGAGCTATGTGTGACAGTGCGGCAGTTACCTTAGTACAATGACCCTTTATGTTATAACCATATGCAGTTTCATGTACCGATGTATTACTGTGCTTGCTCACCGGACCCACTCCGGTGCTAGCTATACTCTTGTGTAATATAGATACGTGTTACTACATGTATATATATAATATATATACTATATGCCTTATTCGTGGGCGCCGGAGTTATCTTTTTAGATCTAGAACCTCCCCAAAGGTTGTCAACGATACTCATGTATCCTTTGACTTACAGGTCATTTGTTGTCAAGAAACCGGCTGCAATGCAGTCCTTCAGGACCCCTGCGGACATGAGGTCTGCTGCTCCCACGGAGGGTGCGCCGTACGATTGGAGGACCACCTAGTGTGGCACCACGAAGGCTGCCTCACGTGCTACGCCTTGGTTGGTGAAGCCTCCACCGAAGTAAGTCTCATTGCTCCGCCACTAATGATACATTGGGTCCATTCATATTATTATTTGTACTCATCTATGTGCATATTTATATTTGGAATTGTTCTAATACGCATACGACCCCGGTCGTTTCGCCTCAATTGCTAACTCTAACCCTTCTTACAGGGCTTGGAAGCGACGAGGACAGCAGCACTGGTCTCCCTGCTGACCGGCTGGGGTCGGGGGTTTTGGGAGGAATTCTCCCAAAGGACGTCCGTATATCCTGGCCCAGGACATGGCGGACCTGATTTTTCCAGGACCCAAGAAGGGGTCAGTTGTGGACCCCCAAAGTTGCTGCCCCCCTCATCGCAGATATCCAGGCCATGGTTTCGCTTCCAGCGGAAGGGGATATTGCTGAGGACGTCGCAGGAGACGTTGTGGCCCTCAATTTGGTTCTAGAGCCCATGACTGTGGACGTCATGGGCAACAGTAAGGGTGTAGTTGAGGCAGGTTCTGTAGGGGCTCAAGGGCTTTCCTTGAGTTCTTCTCCTTCTCCTTCTCCTGTTCCTTCCACTTCTACCTCTTTCATGGGCTTCACGGAGAAGCAAAGGTCGGTTCGACCCAAAACTTCCTCCGTGATCCCCAAAGTAAAGTCCTCTACAGGCTTTAAGCCTGTGTCGAAGTCCTTGCCGAAGAAGTCAGCTCCTTCCTCTATCCCTAAGCCCTCGGCTCACCATCCTGGGGGGGATAAGACGAAGGTAGCGTCTTCTTCGTCTTCCAAATCCCATAAACATAGATCTCGGAAGGAGGCTCAGGCCCCCTCCTTCGACCCCGAAGCTTTCTCCTCCAACATTCTGGAGAAGGTGGGAGACGTTGTCGGGAACCTGGTGAACGCTAGGTTCCAGGAAATGTTCTCCCAGGTGTCAAGCTCGGTTGAGGCCTCGGGTCAGTCGATCCAATCCCTGGCGGAGAGGATGACAGCCCAAGAGAATGCTATGACGGGCATTCGGGACTCGATTACGGCAGGACATTCGCAGTCCGGTCAGGTAGTTTTACCTTCCGTCATGCCAGACTCGTCAAAACTCCCTACCTTCAAGCCTAACAACCCTTGGAGGATCGCAGCATATGCTCCCTTTGTGGAAGGTATGCTCTCAATCGAAGGCATTGGAACTCTGAGGCTTGAGGACTTCGAGTTCTACCCCAAGGACCTTCAACCTCCATTTATGGGCAACGTCCGGCTGAACAGACCGTCAGCCGTGATGAAGATAGGATCTAAAAGTTCCCGAAGGAGACTGTTATCCTCCCTCGCGAACAGGCGCAGCAGGGCTTGGCCTAAGGAATTTGGTATGAGGTGGGAGTGGTGAGAACACTCAGCCTCACCGCCTTGCAAAAAGCCCTATTCACCCATTCTTCCCCACGGTGGAAAAGCACTGTACTCCGCCTCCCCAACTTAACCTTTACAGGAAACAGAGCCGACCTCTTTCTTCTGATCCCTGGTATTGCGGAAGAACTTTACTTTGAAGGTGCAGTCAACCCACCTTCAACATGTATGGAAAGTTGTAAAACCCAAGACTGCGCCACAACACGCTATTCGCGAGAGGCTCCCAAGACTGTCCGGAGTCGTTAATCCAAGACGGGGGGGAAGGGGGTTTTTTTTAAAAAAACGGGGGGGGGGGGGGGGGGAAAAACCCCGGGCCCGACTAGACTTGAGTAGGTCGCTTACCCTCCTTGACGATGGCGGGAGATGATGGCTCTTGTTTACGAACAAGGAGCCGTTGTTTTAAAGAGTCATGGCCGCGGTGTCGCTTTCTGGCAATACAATTGCAGTGTGACTTCTACTACTTTGTCGTCGCGAGGAGGAACTGCAGGAAAAAAAGCATGTTTCTGGCGGAGGCCACAATCCGCCATGAACCCAAACTAGCTTTATCGCTTCCTCTAGTTGGGGGATAGCACCCTTTCCTTCCTAGCTCCGGTTAGTGGGCTGAGGTTCTGCCACGGAAGCCTCCAAGGTTCAATCAAGAGCATGAAGGTCAGGTGTGGGTTCCTCGTGACCCAAACGGAAGACTGAAAATCCTACCGGACCCAACCCCAATAGAAATAGAAGGTGAAGCCTAAGGGAGTTTCCAGTGTCCTTCCAGGGCTCCCACAAGGCAGGTCTGGTTCAGGCTGGTGGACATGTACCTCAGGTACCACAATCACTACTACGTCCAAAAGCACCATCCCCAAACAACAGTATGTTTTTTGTTTTGACACAACCACCCCAGCAACTCCAGCCATCAACCTCCTTCGCTGTCTCGTCCGTCCCTATAAGCGCGGCTTTTTTGAGGCCCAGTCCTTTCAATGCCGTTTAATAGGTTTTTGTGCCAGGGGCAGTCGGGCCAGGGGTGCCTCTCGCCAAAGGGAAAGATCCAGCAGGGTCCACCCAACAGGCAGAAGGTTTCCGGGGAGCACGTGGAGGTCGCCCCTTGGGCTAAACCAAACAGTGAGAGTCCCAGGTAGGAGGGACCAAAGGTACTGGGTTGGAGCTTGGCTAGAAGGTCCTTCCTCCACCCCAACAATTTTCTACCGAAAAACCAAACAACGGAAAATTGATAGAGATATACCCACTATCTTCTTTCTCAAAGGAGTAGTATCAAGGGGCAAGTAACTTAAAATTTCCCACGGACGCTTGTTCAGCGGTGCCAAATAAACTCAGGAAAGTGAAGAATCAATCCTAGGACCTTTATGTTGTTTTTTCCCACCACCCCATCCTAAAACTTATTCATTTCCTTGCGAACAAGGTTTCAGGATGCTGACGAAGTTGTAAGGAATGCTTGACCGGTTCGCAGGTACGGAACCTTGCTTCCCCTTCCCCTGTGGGCCCGTCACAACCTCTATATATCTTACAGAGTTGCCTACTATCAATGTTTCAACATAGCCATACTCTTCCTTCCGCCCAGTTCCTAGCCTTCAACGCTATGGAAACAGAGCTTATTTCCTTATCAAGGTAATAACCATTCGGGCTCAACCAATTCGCCCCACAGGATAATTTACGAAAACTGGTCGGAAGCATCGTCCCAAGAGTTTTTTGAGAAAACTCAAGGAATAATGTTAGTAGCTTTACCTTACGGTTTTCAAATAAACAAAACCAAGTCCACTCTAACACCTGGTAATCTCGATTCCAGTGGTTAGGTCTAAAACATGGGGACTTGGAATTCGCATACTCTGTCAAATCCCTCCGTCCCGAAAAGGAAAGAAATAGCCAAGGTCCACAAGGCAATTTCTCGAAGCAAACGATCAAAACCATCCCGGAGGAGCCAGGAGAGGATCTTAGGCCCACACTCCGAATTTTGCCTCAGTCAACGGACATTCTTCTAAAAGCCAGACTGAAGGATATGGACCAGGGTCTGGCGTTCAAGAGGCAAACCGCAGTTCCCGGGACAATCTAGCCCTCTATCCGGGCGATCTTAACGGAAAACGTTCTCCCGGACCCATTGGACGGAGGTAAAGGAACCTATTCAAGGGCAGTTACCCTTCATTTCCCCCACCTTGTCCATTAGGTTGATTCCATACGGACCGCTTCCACTAAAGACGGGTTGGGTGGGTGTGAGGGTACTCCGCAGTACAAAAAACAGGTCCAGGGAAACCTGGTCCCTACCATTCCGCCAGGCCTACATATCCAATGTACTGGAAGCCAATTGGCAGTGTTACTTACTCTGAAAAAGGCTTCTCATCCACACAAGAAATCTCATGTGCAAGCTGGTCCCTAGACAGCGCAGTAGTAGTCCACTGCATAAAACAAGGGGGCGGATCCAAAGTCACCTGAATCATGTTCCTAATAGCCTCAAGTTTCTCCTGGCGGACATGGAAGAAATGGGCACCTGTCAGCCACCCACTTAGGGCGGTGTAAAGGAAACGTGGTTAGCATGATCTTCTGTCCACGCTCCACCCAGCTAGAATCGGAGGGGACCGCGCTGCGACAAGGAGGTCATTCAAATGGATCTGTCAAAAAGTCCGGGGACTTCAGGTTCGATCTCTTTCGCCCACGGAGTCGAATCAAAGACCTCCCATTGGCTATGTGGCCACCCAACCTGGGACCCTCTGGGTACTTATTGCCACGGATGCTAATGGCCCTAGATTGGAATGTGTGGGGAAAAACCGATTTTATCTGTTTCCCCCAGTGAATCTTCTTCTGAAAGTCCTGAACAAACTCAGGTTGTTCCAAAGGTCCAGGGTGGCTCTAGTAGCTCCCAAGTTGGTCCCAAAAGCCAATTGGTTCCCACTACTATCTAGAATTGGGACTCCGGACCCCTACAGATTTTCCCCACCCTCCTTCATAGATCCTTTTTCGTCCTCACTTCCAGTTTCTCGGTCCCTCTTTCCCAACAACGAAAATAACTTTTTTCCTTTGTTAAAGTTTTTAAACTTTTTAACAACAATGTTTGCCCTCCAGTGCACTTTTATAAAGAACTCTCAATAAATTTGGTAAACATGAAAATTGAACCCCCCACCTCATCCTATAATTATCGTTTACCCAAGTTTTTCTCATCTATGCCTAAGTCCCTTTCCTCCATGACCTATCCTTTCTTTCAAAAAAGAAAGTTATCACAATTAATTAACAATGAATACCAGCCTTGAATAAAAATGAAACTTACCAAAAAATCCTCTAACATCCGATCTCTTTTTGTAGAGCCAAAGACCAGATTAAGCCCGCCATTTTGATGTCCAACATAGTCTATAAAACTACACTTGTCCCAGATGTAATCGGGGGGTGCTTTATGTTGGATCCAAGAAAGCGACTGCTACAAAAGTCAGTTTTCTGCAACCCACAAAAGGTAGCCAGTTTGCCGAACAGAAAGCAAACTATCCAATCCAGACTATCTAGCAATCTGTAACCTACTCTATTACCTGTTGCTCCCGCTTGGAACATGGGTGATTTTAAAATTAATGGATCAGCCAATAAAGATGCTGAGCTTTTAAACCACTACAAATCTTTTGTTTAATCCAATACAATCTATTTTAATCCCCCTCCTCCCCCCCCCCCCCCCTTAAAAACCAATGTACAAATTTAAAATGCCCAGTCCCTCGTCCAGTTCAGTTGTTCATAGCCTAACTACTTGTTTTTTGTTGACTTCAGTTTCGTGTCCTCCTCCCGTCTTTTGTCTAGTTTTTTGTGTGCGTGTTTTTTTTTGTGTATTTTTTCTTTTTCCCTGCTCTTGTCCTTATCAGTCACCTTCTTATCTTTTTACTCCTGGTAGGTTGTCATCTCTAACTAGAAATTGTTGTTGGTACAGTTAATATTTACATTTTAAATGTTTAGTTTTTGTTTTAGCTATCCAATTTTAAACTCTTATACCGGTTTTGTTTATTAGTGAACCAAGGTCTTTCTATACGTTTTGTATTTTTTATCAAACTTCCCAGCCCTTGGAAAATGACACCGAACGCACAATGTTGAAACGGGATGGACAATAAATTATGTACGCATCGAGACATACCCGTTACATTTCTTCGCCTTGTGATATCTGTAGGGTTTGTTTTGGAGCCCCATTAACTAGCTTCTTTACGTGGTGTTGTGCAGGCTGTTTTGTGTTTATCTATAATAATATTATATATATTATATATATATATATATATAGATTATCATATATATATATATATATAATCTATATATAAGAGGTTCAGGAGGTCCATTGATACTAAAAGAGATGAAGGCCAAGATTGTATTATAAAACGTTTCGCACATTAACTTTGGTGCTCTCAGTCCGTTTAAAAAGAGAAATGCTAATATTGAAAAACTAAAAAAACTAAAAAAAAACAACAGGATTCAACAATAGTATTCATTAAAAATGCAATAAATATAAAAATAAAGAGTTAAAAAGAGAAGAACGAACCACTGCGGTGACCAACCGACTAGAAATGGAAAGGTAAAGCAAGGAATGATTTTTCTTGAGAGAGCCAGGTCCAAGACGTTGACTAATGCCATATGTAAGAGGTGAAGCCGAGGTGTTGGTTTATTGCACTGGGGGAACCAGCCTTTTAATAATTTAAAGTATTCCAAAGGTATGTTAGGTTGGTCCGGGTGTCTTTAGTATAAACCACTATTATCGAAAAGTGCTGTTTTTGATACATTTTATTTTGCATTTGGTAGGCATGATTCTTGATACTATTAAAATTCAGGATTTACTAAATTCCTTTTGACCTGTTCCTTATAGCTGAAAAACCCATATGGCTACAATATCTCCATCTGCAGTAATCTTTCGAGTCGATCCCACATAAGTTTGCAGGGCATCCTGGCGGATTTTGAAATTTGTATTACCAACGTTTGGATCCCTCATTGAAGTCCTTGCAGACGATCTTTGAAATTAAAAAGCGAGCCAATTTTGCAAGGATTGTTTGATATGAGTTTTAATTTTGAGATAAGGAATTTCCTTCGTTCTATATTTGTGAAGAGTCTAAGAGAAACTTCGAGTCTGTTTATTATGGATGGAATCGATGCAAATACATCAAGTTTTTTGGGACATCCATTAGCGGAGGAGGCGGTTGGATATAAGTTACCTACTAATTTGTTTAACTTGTGTTTATATACAATGGTCTTTGGGATAGGAGTTTTTTTTCTTTTTTTGAAAAAAAAGGTTATTAAAAATTCCATTTCGTTATGAAAAAGTTTGCCAGTTGGATGCAATCTTTCAAAGCTCTATAGACCAGTGTGTATTATGGTATTAGTTTTAAAGGTTTTTCTGACCAAAGAAACTATAGAAGTTATTGGCTAATCCCCGTGAACGCCCTTTTTTTTTCGCTTATACTGCAGTCGTGAATTCATGAAATTGACTTCTAGTGACAAGGAATTGTGCCCTGAAAATGGTAATTTTTTTTGTTCATTTTCTATCTCCATTGTGAATTTATTGTTGGGATGTTGTACGTTAATGTGGTCCAAAAACATTTGCTATTTGCCCACTGGTATCTGAAAAGTGCCAAATGTGTCGTCAAACATATCTTCTGTATAATACATTGGTTTACAAGAAAATAGGACAATTGTCTAAAAATTTGTTTCAAGTTTTCCCAATTGACATGAAAAAAGTTTCGCAAATAATTGGTTGGCCCAACGTTGGCGACCCCGCCCATAGCAACCTCCATCGACCAAACATGCTGGCAATAGAGTCGTTGATTAAAAATAAAACATGGGAATCTTGCCCACAGCAAGTTTTCAAGAAATTTTGTTTTAAAAAGGGAGTTTGCTAAAACCATGAAAATACAGTGTCATCGCTAATAAAAAGTCTTATTTAAAAATAATATCTTATGGTTTCGCATCAATGGTACATTCGTAAACCAAACGAGTTCCATCCACGTCCAAAACTGGGCCATTTGTTGGTAGTCTCCAGTCCTGATGGTATGATTTGTTTCCTGAAATTGATATCCCATTTTTCAAAGTGTTTTCATTAATGGGAATTTCATTAGCTAATAGTGATACTAAAAATTTGGAGATAGAAAAAGAAGGACTATTGATTGCAGCCATAATGGGTTCTAACCATGGTGTTGCCTTGGTTTTATGAATTTTCGGTAGGCCATATAATATTACTAAACGAAAAGAACCTGTGACATGTAATTGCTTTTGTATGTAGTTTGTCAATTTATTCCCCTACCCCTTCATTTTTCAGATTCCTTAAGAAAAAAAATCATGGACTTTAATCTTCCTCTTTTGTTAAATATTCAGAGAAAGTTGGGGTCACCATGTAGTTGAAACTTAGTGGTAATCAGATAGAATGGTTTCAATTTTTTTCTATGTGCTCATTTTTGTTAAGAATCAGTACAACCTTTGGTGCCTTATCTGGTTTGCAAAATTAATTATATCTTCCCGTTTTTTCCAATTTCAAGTAATAATTTAAGATCATCCTTTCTAAAAAATGGTGGTGTCCAGGGTAGGTTTTTAAGGTTAGCATATGGTTTGATGAATAATAGAGGACCATCAGTAAATTTGCAACAACAAAATGTCCCTCTATTATTCATCAATACATATGCTGAACCATTAAAACCTCCCCGGTGGACCCACCATTTTTAAAAGGAAAGATGATCTTAAATTCTTTACTTGTGAATTGAAAAAAACGGGAAGATTAATTAATTATTTGGCCAAAACCTGGAAAGTAAAGGTAAAAAAGGTCTGTCGGTTGATTCTTAACAAAAATGAGTACATAGAAAACAAATTGAAACCCATTCTATCTGATTACCACCTAAGTTTTCAACTAACATTGGTTGACCCCAACTTTCTCGATATTTACAAAGAGAAGATAAACGTCAATAGATTCTTAAGGAAACTGGAAAAATGAAGGGGTAATTAAATAATGAAACTAACATACCTCAAGGCAATTAAACATGTCACAGGTTCTTCGTTTTAGTATATTTATTATGGCCCATACCGAAAATTCATAAACCAGGCAAACCGCCTGTTAGACCCATTCTATTGCTGTCATACAATAGTCCCTTCTTTTTTCTATCTCCAAATTTTTAGTAATCCACTATTAGCTGAATATTCCATTAATGAAAACACGTTTGAAAATGGATATCAATTTCAGGAAACTAAATCATCCATCAGGACGGTGAGTACAAGATTAATAAAAAAAAATTAAAAAAAAAACAAATAGGCCAGTTTTGACGTGGAATCGTTGTTTACGAAATGTTACCATTGAGCGGGAAACCATAGATATTATTTTTAAAATAAGAAATTTTTATTAGCGGTGACATCTGTAATTTTCAATGGTTTAGGCAAACCCCTTTTTTAGCAACCCCTTTTAAAAAATTTCTTGAAAAACTTGCTGGTGCAATATTTCCATGTTTATTTTTAATCAACGACTCTTTATTCGCAGGTCTATGGAGTTGACTCATGGGGTCGCCACTTGGGCCAATATTTGCGAAACTTTTTTATGTCCATATTTGTAAAGCAGAATTTTTTAGGACAAATTGTCCTATTTATCTTGTAAAACCAATTTGTATTTAACAGAAAGATATGTTAGACGACAACATTTTGCAACTTTTCAGATACCAGTGGCCAATGAGCAAAATTTTTGGACCACATTGAACAGTTACGAGCATCCCAACAATTAAAAATTCGCAATGGGAGATAGAAAATAGAAAACAAAGTTACCATTTTGGATCATTTCTTGTCACTAGAGTCAAGTTCAGAATTCACGACTGCCAGTATCTCGAAAAAACAAAAGGCGTTCAATTAGGATTAGCCAATAACTTCTATAGTTTCTTGTCAAAAACCTTAAAACTTTAAAACTAATTACCATAAATACACACCTGGGTCTATAGAGCTTTGAAAATATTGCATCCAACTGGCAAATTTTTTCATAACGAAATGGAATTTTGGTTTTAATAACCTTTTTTCAAAAAACTCCTATCCCAAAGACATTGGTAATATCGCATAATTAATACAAATTAGTAGGTAACTATATCCAACCGACCTCCTCCGTCTAATGGATGTCCCAAAAAACTGATGTATGCATCGGATTTCCATTAATATAACAGACCTCGAAGTTTTCTCTTAGACTCTCACAAATAATAGTAAGACAAGAAATTTCCTTATCTCAAAATTCAAACCTCATCTCAAACTTCCTTGCAAAATTGGCTCGCTTTTTAATTTCAAAAGATCGTCTGCAGCCAGGACTTCATGGAGATCCAACGTTGATAATACAAAATTCAAATGCCGCAGGATGCCCTGCAACTTACGTGGAATTCGACTCGAAGATTACTGCAGATGAGATATTGGTGACCATATGGGCGTTTCAGCTATAGAAAGGTCAAAGAATTAGTAATCCTGAATTTTTCTAGTATCAAGAATCATGCCACCAAAATTTGCCAAAATAAAATGTTTAAAAATTCAAAACAGCCACTTTCGATAATAGGTTATTACTAAAAGACCCGGACCATCCTAACTACCTTGGCATCTTTCAATTATTAAAAGGCTGGTTTCCCCTCCCCAATTGAATAACAACACCTCGGACTTCTTCACCTCTACGTCTGGCATAGTCAACGTCTTGGGACCCTGGCTCTCTCGAAAAATCATTCCTTGCTTCCTTCCATTCTAGTCGGTTGGTACCTCAGTGGTTTCTTTTCTACTCTTTTTAACTTTTATTTATTTTATTGCCATTTTAATGAATACTTATTGTGAATCCATGTTTTTAGTTTTTTAGTTTTTTTACTATTCTTTATGCATTTCTTTTTACTTTTCCATAGTGAAATGCCACAAAGTTGAAGTGCGAAACGTTTTTTTATAAATAAAGTCTTGGCCTTCAATCTTTAAGTATCAATGGACCTCCTGGAACCCTTCTTTGTCTGCGCTCCTGATACCTGTTATATGTCTTGATATATATATATATGTATATAATATATATATATTATTTTAATACTATTACTATATATATTATAGGTATATAGTATAGCTATATATAAGAGTTTAATTTGAAATAGGTATTAATAATATTTGTCAAAAGATTAATATGTACCAGTAAAATAAATATTTTAATTGTAATGTTGATGTATAATGATATTTTTCTTTTTAGGGATATACTACTTTTGTTATTTACACGTTCAAGATAGGCAGTTTATTAAGCATTTTTAGAGGGGGGTTGTTCTTAAACTATAGGGTTTGGTTGGTTTTTTGGTTTGGTGTTGGCTCCTTCATGAATCACAGGGCGTCAACTGTATATTACTGTACAATATATTTGTATATATATAATTATTATATAATATGTATGATCTATATAATCATAAATATATAATATAAATCTATATTAATATATTTATATATATTATTATTATATATATATATATTATGATATATATATATAAGATTAAATATATCATATTATATTTATATTATATATTAATATATTATAATTATATTAATATTAATATATCTATACTATATCTTATAATATATATATAATATATAATATATATACACCCACAATACACAATATCATTACAGTGGACCCTGTATTCAATAAGGATGCATACACATACACATATATACAGTGGACCCTGTATTCATAGAGGATGCATACCAAACACCAAACCCCTATAGTTAGAACCCCCCCTCTAAAAATGCTTATAACTGCCTATCTTGAGCGTGTAAATAACAAAGTAGTATATCCCTAAAAATATCATTCTACATCAAATATACATTAAAATATCTTACTACTGTACATATTAATCTTTGAAATATTATTAATACTATTTCAAATTAAATCTTACAATTATTGGTTAAAAATAAACCTGTGTACTGTATGACTTATTACATAAGTGTGAACATACTCCAGTCTCCTTATAAGTATTCAGTCATGCAAGTTTCACATAGTTAGTATTCAAGGCAACCCAGTTTTCTTTTTACAGGGGAAACAATTGCATGTAAAGTTACACGAGAGAAATAACAAAAATATGAATGAATATTAAAAAATTGGACAGAGGATTTGTTTTTTGTGTAGGGATAAACAATGCTTTGCTGTACAGTGGACCCCCGCATTCGTGTTCTCGGGATCCGCAAGTTCCTCGTTGGACGAGTGATTTTTGCGCTCGGCTACCAATTCAGTTGTCTGAAATTCGAGTCTAGGCTCGGCAAACTCAGAAAATAAGGATTTTTATTACTGGTGTTCTTGATATAATGTGGTTCAGATCCCACAATAAGCTGCAGGTCCCAATGCTAGGTAACCAATTGGTTCTTGGCCATGTAAAACAAAATATCTAATCCTTCAGGACAGCCCTAGGAGAGCTGTTAATCAGCTCAGTGGTCTGGTAAACTAAGATATACTTATCTCAGGATCCACAGACTCACTCATTTGCGGATTTTTCTTTGAACATGTCTAAAAATTATTCAAGGGTTTTTCTGTGGAATGTATAAAATTATTCACAGATGCGATTTTTTTACAGCAATATTTTTTATTTCAATATTACTTACTGTGTAATATGTGACATTAAATATTAAAACAATAATATTAAAACATACAGCTGGTTGATGAATGCCGAATGTCGATTATAGAAGATGATAATATTTGCATAGCTGTGCAAGCCTAACGAATAATGATGGAGATAGACTTCACGGCAAAGTAAAGGAGTTACATATCCTGTGAGAGGATTTCTTCCCCTTCTTCCGGAGGCGTTTCATCAGGGATTTCGGGAGGCACCACCTTATTAAAGTAATTATACTTCTGCACAAACAAAGGAAGATAGGGCTTCACTATTTCATTAATAGTATCAATGAAAGTTGTGGTCCTTTATTTTTATCCCATTCCTTGACTTTGTCTGTACCTCTCTAACATCCCTAATCAAATTGTAGGGACCAAAAAATTTTTCGAAGGCCTGGTCCATTGATGGGATAACAGTACGACAGAGGAGAGTTCTTGTCCGAGAATGGCCTCCCCAAGCATTTTGCCCTGCTCATACTCGTTCTCAATGCAGGGAACGGCACTTTGTCATGCAGTAATGGGCTGCTACTCCTCCATGACTTCTGCCCTCTCTTAACATGACAATCATGACTATTTTCTCCTCTTTTGTCATTAATGAACTTGTACTGCATGAATTGCCTATGTCCGTTAGTCACATAATTTCCTTGATTAAGTTATGCATTTGTGATTGCAGATTTATTTTTAATGGAGAATATTACCAACAAATATTTGGTATGGCCATGGGTAACCCTTTATCACCTCTCCTTTCAAACTTATATATGGAATTTTTTTTAGAGACAACACCTCCCGAATATCACACTTGTCCCCTTAAAATGGTACCGATATGTCGATGATATCTTAGTAGTCTTACCTGTTGGTATCGATGTAAATGATTTACTGTCTAAATTGAATAATTTAGTGCCATCCATAAAATTCACTGTTGAAATTGAAAATAACAATGTCATCCCTTTCCTAGATGTATCAATACATAGAGAATTTTTCCAATGCAAATTCAGTATTTATAGAAAACCCACAAATAATTTAACATATGTACATTTTTATTCTGGCCAGTGTCTTAATATTAAAATTTCAATTTTTTCTTCTATGTTCCTACTCGCTTTGCGTATCACCAGTCCACAATATCTTGACCAACAAATAGAATACGTAAAAAAGATAGGAAACGATCTCTGCTACCCACCTCATTTAATTGATTTATGTTATCAAAAAGCTCACAAAAAGTTTTATAGTGTTGCTATTAATGAAAAAGAAATGCCTAAAAATGTACTTGGCTTACCTTACTTTCATGGATTTGAAACCATAAAATCAATATTTAAATCGTTTAATGTTAATGTAGTGTTCTCTTGTAACAATACCATTAAAAATATGCTAATTAAGAATAGTCCCCGTAACAAATAACAACATTTACAAAATTCCTTGTAACGATTGCCCATCATTTTACGTTGGTCAGTCAAGTAAAATTTATGTGTACGTATTAAGCAGCATATGTATTCAGTTAGAACAGCTCAGACTTCAAATGCACTGTTTATCCATCTGAGTGAAAAATCTCATTGTATTAATTGGGATGATACCTCTGTAATTGCTAGAACTAATGATTATGTTTCAAGAAATTTATTGGAATCAGCAATTATACAAATCACTAATAAAAACAACAAAAATCTTAGTCCGGGAATGTACCATTTGGACCCGTATATTTGTAAAATGTTTATGAAGGACCTTAAAATAAATGAACTACTAATAAATTAGTACCACATGTATATAGTTATTATTTCTCTCTCTCTCTCTCTCTCTCCTCTCTCTCTCTCTCTCTCTCTCTCTCTCTCTCTCTCTCTCTCTCTCTCTCTCGTTCGATATTCTCTCCTCTCTTTCTCTTGCTCAATATATATAAATTTATTTTTTCTTTCGTCTTTACATTAATAATAATTTTTTGGGAAAATGTATAAATTTCATGATAACAAGTTGTATATGCTTCCTTGTTTTTTTCAAAATGTACTGTTTTCTGGAAGAATAACCTGTTTACCGCGTGTGTATCTTCCAAGGTGTGGCTAACCTCAGGTGTTTCCTCATTTCTGTAGAGTGAAATCGACCTTATTGCTAATCTTGTAGTATCAGTTTGGATATTAGCCCTTAAACGCCGAAGCGGTAAAAAAAAAATGCTGGAGGTGTTTCAGAGTGAGCGCGGAAGCGGAAAAAATATTTTTTTCAAAAAATCACAGCGTGCTTAGTTTTCAAGATTAAGAGTTCATTTTTGGCTCCTTTTTTTTGTCATTGCCTGAAGTTTAGTATGTAACCATCAGAAATGAAAAAAATTATCATTATCATATATAAATAATGCGATATATGATAGCGCAAAAACGAAATTTCATATATAATTGTATTCAAATTGTGCTGTGCGCAAAACGGTTAAAGGTAACAAGTTACTTTTTTTTCGTTGTAATGTACACTAAATTGTGATAATTTTGGTATATAACACATTGTAAAAAGATAAAAGCACAGAGAAAATATTATCACAAAATAATGCATGAATTCGTAACGCACGGACGTAAACAAATATTTTTTTCATTCATTTCCCATAAATCTAAATATTGTCCTAGAGACTTCCAACTTTCTTTCAAAATGAAGACAAATGATTGAATATTACTATACTGTAAGAGTATTAGCTTAGAAATGCAGTTTTTGACCATATCTGACGAGTTAAAGTTGACCGAATGTCGATTTTTTTATATATATATTTTTTATATGCAATTATTTCAGAAAATAAGAAAAGCTACAACCTTTAAATATTTTTCGTTTTATTCTACATGAAATTGCGCACATTTTCACATAAAATAAAACTCTATGAAATGCCTAATATGAAACGGAGCAAATATTCCGAGAATGGGACGTACGCATTTCGGAGATTTGTGGCGGAGAATCCGCGCGCAGAGGGAAGGAAAGTTTTTATTTTTAAATTCACCATAAATCAAAATATTGTGCTAGAGACTTCAAATTTGTTTCAAGATGAAGATAAATGACTGAATATTACTGGACTGTAAGAGTTTTAGCTTACAATTGCGTTTTTTGACCATTTCAGTAGAGTCAAAGTTGACCGAGCGTGGTTTTTTTTTCTATTTATCGTGATTTATATCAAAATATTTCAAAAATGAGAAAAGCTACATCCTTCAATTATTTTTTGTTGTATTCTGAGTGAAATTGCGCACATTTTCATATATAAAACTTTATGTAACGGCTAATTTAAAATGGTGCAAACATTACCACAATCGCACGTATGATTTTTTTGAAGAGTTACCGCGCGGCCACGTAAAGAAAATTTTATTTTTTTCATAAATTCACCATAAATCGAAATATTGTGCTAGAGACTTCCAATTTGTTACAAAATGAAGGTAAATACTTGAATATTACTAGAATATAAGCGTTTTAGCTTACAATTGTGTTTTTCGACCATTTCGGTAGAGTCAAAGTTGACCGCAGGTTGAAAATTTGTCACTTATCATTTTTTATATGAAAATATTTCAAAATTAATCAAGCTACAACCATGGGTTTTTTTTGTTTTTAGTTGTATTGTGCATGAAATTGCACACATTTCCATTTATATAAAACTTTTAAATATAAACGGTTAATTTTAAAATGGTGCAAACATTACCACAATCGCATGTATGATTTCTTTCGGAAGAGTTACCGCGCGGACGTAAGGAAAAAGTTTTTTCATAAATTCACCATAAATCGAAATATTGTGCTAGAGACTTTCAATTAGTTGCAAAATTAAGGTAAATGATTGAATATTACTAAAATATAAGAGTTTTAGCTTACAATTGCGTTTTTCGACCATTTCGGTAGAGTCAAAGTTGACCGAAGGTTGAAATTTTGGCAATTATCATTATTTATATGAAAATATCTCAAAACTGATAAAAGCTATAATCATGAGTATTTTATTGTTGTATTCTACATAAAAATGCGCACATTTTCATATTATAATACTTCATGTAACGGCTAATTTACAATGTACAAAAATAATGTCAAAGTGACGAAATAATTTCCGAGATGTGTCACAGATACTTTTTAGTGCGGCAAGAAAGAAATTTGCGCTTGCGCGCCTGCGTAACGATTGTAAACAAAACAACACATTGATCCTGATGAACTCCCAGCATCCCCAAGGCGCGTGATTAAAAAGTTTTAGGCTGGTAGGCCTATAAGTCCGCGAATTTCCCCCCACTTCTTAAGTCGACGTAAAATATGTCCAGTCGGCACACAAGAGACAAAAAATGTCGACGTAAAATACGTCCAGTCGGCAGTAAAGGGTTAATATCTAATTCGCACTACCTCGGAATTAATATATTTTCATATATGCTTAACCGAAGGGGAATTCTTAGGCGACAATTGAATTGCCGGCCGACGGGCACAAACCATCGCCATCTTCAATTCTAGGACTGGCAGTGAAGCCTTAGCCCACCGCCCACCCCGCCGCCCCCCCAACCGCCAAGAGGATCTAAGTTTATGCCGCCTCCCATCTCAAATACCTGTCGCACTCAGGTAATTTGTAGTTTTGGAGACTGCATGAAACACCCTCGCCCTCGTTAGCGTTGTAGTGCTTTTGCCCGCACGTAGCCATTATATAAGTCATATCACATTACCGTGATTCATATACATATATCGAGCTAAAAAGGTCCTTTAACCCTTAAACGCCGAAGCGGTAAAATAAAAATTGTCTCCCGTGTGCCGGAGGTGCTTCGGAGTGAGCGCGGAAACAGAAAAAATATTTTTTTCAAAAAATCACAGCGCGCTTAGTTTTCAAGATTAAGAGTTCATTTTTGGCTCCTTTTTTTGTCATTGGCTGAAGTTTAGTATGTAACCATCAGAAATGAAAAAAAAATATCATTATATAAATAATGCAATATATGATAGCTCAAAAACGAAATTTCATATATAATTGTATTCAAATCACGCTGTGCGCAAAACGGTTAAAGGTAGCAAGTTACTTTTTTTCGTTGTAATGTACACTAAATTGCGATCATTTTGGTATATAACACATTGTAAAACGATAAAAAGCAACACAGAGGAAATATTATCACAATATAATGCATGAATTCGTAACGCGCGGATGTAAA
Source organism: Macrobrachium nipponense (assembly GCF_015104395.2). Lineage (NCBI taxonomy): Eukaryota > Metazoa > Arthropoda > Malacostraca > Decapoda > Palaemonidae > Macrobrachium > Macrobrachium nipponense. Next base: position 47,123,949 of record NC_061090.1, read on the forward strand.
CAAATATTTTTTCAAAAATTCACCATAAATCTAAGTATTGTCCTAGAGACTTCCAATTTCTTTCAAAATGAAGACAAATGATTGAATATTACTATAATGTAAGAGTATTAGCTTACAATTGCAGTTTTCGACCATATCTGATGAGTTAATGTTGACCAAATGTCGAATTTTTTTATATATATTTTTTTATATGCAATTATTTCGGAAATTAGAAAAGCTACAAACTTCATATATTTTTCGTTTTATTCTACATGAAAGTGCGCACATTTTCATATATAAAACTATATGAAATGCCTAATATGAAACGGAGCAAATATTCCGAGAATGGGAAGTACGCATTTCGGAGATTTTTGGCGGAGAATCCGCGCGCGGAGGGAAGGAAATTTTTTTTTTTTTTTTAAATTCACCATAAATTGAAATATTGTGCTAGAGACTTCGAATTTGTTTCAAGATGAAGATAAATGACTGAATATTACTAGACTGTAAGAGTTTAGCTTACAATTGCGTTTTTCCTTGACCATTTCGGTGAGTCAATTTGACCGAACGTTGGTTTTTTTTTCTATTTATCGTGATTTATATGCAAATATTTCGAAAATGAGAAAAGCTACAACCTTCAATTATTTTTTGTTTTATTCTACATGAAATTGCACACATTTTCATATATAAAACTTTATGTAACAGCTAATTTAAAATGGTGCAAACATTATCACAATAGCACGTATGATTTTTTCAGAAGAGTTACCGCGCGGACGTAAAGAAAATGTTATTTTTTTCATAAATTCACCATAAATCTAAATATTGTGCTAGAGACTTCCAAATTTATTTCAAAATGAAGGTAAATTATTGAATATTACAAGAATATAAGCGTTTTAGCTTACAATTGCGTTTTTCAACCATTTCGGTAGAGTCAAAGTTGACCGCAGGTTGAAAATTTGTCACATTTTTTATATGAAAATATTTCAAAATTGATAAAAGCTACAACCATGGGTTGTTTTTAATTGTATTGTGCATGAAATTGCGCACAATTCCATATATAAAACTTTATGTAATGGCTGATTTTAAAATGGTGCAAACATTACCACAATCGCATGTATAATTTTTTTCGGAAGAGTTACAGCGCGGACGTACGGAAAAAGTTTTTTCATAAATTCACCAAAAATTCAAATATTGTGCTAGAAACTTCCAATTAGTTGCAAAATGAAGGTAAATGATTGAATATTACTAAAATATAAGAGTTTTAGCTTACAATTGCGTTTTTCGACCATTTCGGTAGTCAAAGTTGACCGAAGGTTGAAATTTTGGCACTTTATCATTATTTATATGAAAATATCTCAAAACTGATACAAGCTACAATCATGAGTATTTTTTTGTTGTATTCTACATAAAAATGCGCACATTTTCATATATAATACTCCATGTAACGGCTAATTTAAAATGGTACAAAACTTATGTCAAAAGTGACAAAAATAATTTCCGAGATGTGTCACAGATACTTTTTAGTGCGGCAAGAAAGAAATTTGCGCTCGCGCACCTGCGTAGCGATTGTAAACCAAACAACACCTTGATCCGTGAACTCCCAGCATCCCCCAAGGCGCGTGATTCAAGAGTTTTCGGCTGGTAGGCCTAAAAGTATTTTTCCGCGAATTTTTAAGAAAACTTTTGTATGTCGACGTAAAATACGTCCAGTCAGCACCCGAGAGACAAAAAATGTCGACGTAAAATACGTCCAGTCGGCGTTTAAAGGTTAATATCTAATTCGCTCTACTTCGGAATTAATATATTTTCATATATATTAATTCCGAGGTAGAGCGAATTAGATATTAAAGGACATTTGTAGCTCGATATTTGTATATGAATCACGGTAATGTGATATGACACACACACACACACACACACATATATATAATATATATTATATATTATTATATAATACATAATATTATATATATATTATATATATATATAGATATATATATATATATATATATATAATATATATATATATATATATATATATATATATATGTATATATATATATTATATTATATATATATAGTATATATATATATATATATATATATATAGATATATTATATAGATCTATATATATATATATAATATATATATATATATATATCATATATCCATATTATATATATAAGTATTATAATATATATATATATATATATATCTATATATATATACAATGTTATATATGTATTATATACTTGTATATATATATATGAATGTATATGATATAATATATATATGTGTATACATATATATATATATATATATATATATATATAATATATATATATTGAATATATATATATATATATATAGATATATATGTATATATAATATATAAATATATATATATAATATATATATATATATATATAGATAGATATATATATATATAATATATATATATAAATATATATATATATTTATATATATATATATATATATAGATATATATATAAAATATATATATAATATATATAATATAATATATAATATAATATATAGTAAAAAATTATATATATATATATATATATAATATATTTATATATATTATATATTATATATAATAATTATATATTATATATATATATATATATAATATATAAACTATTATTTGGTGTGTGAATACTGATCACAAAAGGTATATAAAACAATATGCTTTGTATAAATGTACTGTTTTCTGGAAGAATAACCTGTTTACCGCGTGTGTACCCTCCAAGGTGAGGCTACCCTCAGGCGTTTCTCGTTTCTGTTAAGAGTGAAATCGACCTTATTGCTAATCTTGTAGTGTCAGTTTGGATATTAAGCCTTCTTTTGACTATGTTTTCCTCTGTAAAATCAGTTTGCCTTAGTTAAAGGGTCGGAACAAGACCGAAAGTTACTCGGCTATCTCGCTTTTTCATTTTTTCCTTCGTGGCAAAAACCTTTAAATATATATATATATATATATATATATTATATATATATATATATATATATATATATATATGTATATACATAATCTTCACACACTCCTCTTATATTTGGCAACCATTTTTCTTTTTTCAAGGGTAATTACAGTCTGGTCCCAAATTATGCTTGTTCGAATTGTGCGATTCCCCCTTTAACTCTCAAAAATAGATTTTCTGTATCTGCAGAGCCGTTCAAAGTCTGCAAGTCACGCAACACAAACGTATCAAATCTATTGTCTTTTCAAGTATTTTAGATGTTACGGGTTTTACTGGTATCTGAGAAGGTGGGTTGAGGGGAATAGGCTGGGGAATGCTTGAAAGGAAATAAAACTATTAGTGTTCCCCGTATTCGCGGGGGATGTGTACCAGACACCCCCATGAATAGTTAAAACCTGCGAATAGTTAAAACCACCATTAAAAATGCTTATAACTGCCTATCTTGAAAGTTCAGATACCAAATGTATACCTTTAATAACATCCTACTTCAAATATACCTAAAATTACTAACCTATTATTGCATTAATCTTTGAGGTTATATTATTAATATAATTTCAAAGTCATCTTAAACGATGGCAACATCATATATCTGACCATCAAGAGTGAAATTATGAATTATTTCTAAGACAGAGAGAGAGAGAGAGAGAGAGAGAGAGAGAGAGAGAGAGAGAGAGGAGAGAATAACTCCTAGACTCCACTCCTTCCTCCCCTCCGCCAATTCGTATATCAACTGTCATTTACTCCCCCGCCCACCTTCCTCCAAGAGGATAAAAAGACTGGGAATCGCTATTTTTAATTAATCTCATTAATATTTGAAAATTAGTTATAAGGTAAATCATTTATTTACACCACAAAACAAATAAACATACGTAAGAGAGAGAAAGAGAGAGAGAGAGAGAATGTTATTGTTACTGTTTAATCTCACTAAACTTAATATTATTTATAAACTAGTACTGTATATTATTATTTTACCATAATATGTAGTAATGTCCTTAAGATATACTTATACATACACTTCCAGCCCAAAAAGAGGGCAAGTTACCACTAGGACATACTAGTATCTTGTGTGGCAAAAGAGAGAGAGAGAGAGAGAGAGAGAGAGAGAGAGAGAGAGAGGGAGAGGGGGGGAGAGATAGAGAGAGAGAGAGAGAAGAGGAGAGAGAGAGAGAGAGCGAGAGAGAGAGAGAGAGAGAGAGAGAGAGAGAGTTATCCTTATTTAAAAGGGTGAAATGGATAGATTATTGTACTTCTTTAAAATACTATCACATATGAATTTTGAAATTAGTTATATAACTATTATTATTATTATGCGAAAGTATTAATAAACATACACATGTACTATCGAAATTCTCTTATCTCAGTGAGAGAGAGAGAGAGAGAGAGAGAGAGAGAGAGAGAGAGAGAGAGAGAGAGAGAGAGAGAGAGAGACCTGGAGTTCGAAAGAAAGATCCGTGAAGACTGGGATTTCCTTCATTCTTACATAATCTTTAAAATTTATAAACTAAAATCCTACTAATTAACTGTAGTATTTTCTTTATTGAAGTGATTGCTCTTTACATTAATATTAATATTTGAAAATTAGTAAATCATTTATCAAACAAAAAGCATATATCTCTGTAAGAGAGAGAGAGAGAGAATTAATAGTTATTATGTGATATCATTTAATCTTATTAAACTTACTAATACAGTATTGATCAATACTAATATTTTAAAATTAGTAAATCATTTTTGTACCATAAAAATGTATTTAGGCATGAAAATAACATCAAAATACACAAATTAGTGATTATTTATTATCGGAAAATCACGCGAATAGGCGAATTCACTGCAAATAATGGGTAGATATTGGTCCAGAGAAAAATCCGCGAATCAGTGAGTCTGCGAATCCGGAGAACGCGAATACGGGGGCCCCACTGTATTCCTCCAAGGGGGAATGCGAGAGAAAGTTTTCCTGCTTAGCTATTACCCAAGAAGGAAGGCTCTGCCTCACGCATCTGTGACATCATAGCGCAGTGTGTATGAATGCCCGGTATCATCACCACCACCATACGCATGAATGCCCGTTATCATCACCACCACCAAACGTATCATTCAGATCTGTCAAAGTGTATTCTGATCATCCACATCATTGTAGTACCTGCCTAGAAGCCGAAGAGGCAGACCTATTTTCTCGAAACTAAAAAGCTTGCCCATAAGTTAAAGACGAAGGAAGGAGCAACTTCCATCTTGGCAGCAGTTGACAACTTCAACTCCGTATTTGCTGAACATGAAGATTTTTTTTTCTCGGTTAACTTGTTTTAACTAAACTTTTCAAGAAAATGATATTGTTATGATACAATAAAGTTTGTTCATACTTACCTGGCAGATATATATATATATATATATAGCTGTATTCTCCGAAGTCCGACAGAATTTCAAAACTCCCGGCACACGCAGTGGTCGGCCAGGTGGTAGTACCCATTCCCACCGCTGGGAGGCGGGCGTCAGGAACCATTCCCATTTTCTGTCGCCGGTGCAGCCAACAAGTGTTTTCTGCACCTCCGTCATTGGATTTTGGAACTCTTTTGGTCACTTGAGTATCCCGATTGATTTTTTGGTTATTTTGATTTGGATCGGTGGTTAGGCATACGCTAATTGTGGATTGGTTTTGAATTTGGGGCTTGAATTTTTTCCTTAAAGCTTTGAGATGTCTGGATCTAGTTTCGACCCTAGCGCCAGAGTATGTGGTGTGGAAGAATGCAAGGTGAGGCTACCGAAATCTTCGGTAGACCCTCATACAGTGCGCGCGAATTGTCGGAAACATGTTTGTGTGTTTGATGATCGCTGCAATGAATGTGAGAGTATGTCTGATTCTGTGTGGAAGGCGTATGAATCATATGTGTCTAAAATAGAAAGAGATAGGGTAAGGAGTGTAACGCCAGTTACACATCCAGTGGAATTTATCCCTCCTAAACCTGTGATGCCTTCGGGCCCTACATTAGTGTCTGTGGAGGGTAATACCCTATCAATGATTCTTGAATCTTTGCGTAGCCTGGAATCAAAAGTGCAAGCATTAGAAGGTGTTAATAGTGCAGTGGTGTGTAGTGATAATGCTCCAAGTGTTGCGGAAGGGGGGTCGGACAACCGATCTGACGTTCCTTCGGCAAGACCTGGGGGCGCTTCCCAGGCTTCCAAAGTTCGTAAACGGATCTTGAAAGAGTGCTTTTCGTCATCAGAATCGTCCTCCCCGCGCAGCGGTTGGAGCTTTCGGAAGCGATCGCTCCCTTTGAAGAGGACAAAGACGATAGATGGCCGCACAGGCGGCCGCCGCCTTTGATTCCTCAGAGGAGGACGCTGCACATCCCTTAGCCCCTTCTGTTTTGCGGTCGTCTCCAGAACAATTCGAAGACTCTCCACCGCAAAAGAGAGCAAAGGTGCAAGGTGTCGCACAGGCGACCGGCACCTTTGGTCTAAGGGAGAAAGACGCTTCACGTCCTTTCTCTTTTTCTGTGTTGCGATCGTCGCCGGAGATGATGTCTTTTGACGACAATGCTTTTGAGCGCCCTGGTTGCGCTAAGGATATACCTGTGGCGGTCCATGTGAGAAGGAGGGGGGCTTCCCCTCACCCCTCGTCTTCTCACAGGATCAGCCCTAAATCGAAGAAGATTGAGAATTTGCAACATCAAATTGCCTTATTAGTTGCAGAGAAAGAGAATAATTCACGTCACAGGAGGAAGGATGATAAACTGCCAGTCAAAGAGATCCAGGCAGTCTCCTTCTCATCGTCTCGCTTTTTCTCCTGTTACCTCGCCTTCCAGATTTCGTGCACGAAGGTCTGCAGAGCACGACGTTAAGGCGGCAGCGAGACTTGACGCCAGGCCTGACGTTCACTGGCGCTATCGGCTCGACGCCGGGCGCGCTCGGCTGGATGCCAAGCGTGACGCTCGGCAGGACTCTCGGCTGGACGCTCGGCTTGACGCCAGGCATGGCGCCGGCAGCTGGACGCGACGACGTAATGTTTCTTCAGACATTCGCCGAGATTCGAGGATAGTAATGAATCTCAAGAAGGAAACTTGTCGGAGGAATTAACTGAAGAACAATCATCAGCAGTATCTTCAGATTACCAGGTTTTGGTTCAATTGCTTCGAACCTCCTTTGAAGAGAAGTTTAATCCTGAAGCCCCGCAGTCGCCTCCTTCACAATTGCTATCGTCTAAGGCTATCAAGACTCCAGGATTGTTGAAGATGGCTACTTCATTATAAAAAAAAAGGGCTTTTAAGAAAATGCAGAATTGGATGGAGTCAAGAAAAGCCCGAAACAAGAACGCTTTCGCCCTACCCCCTTCAAGACTGACAGGTAAGGCAGGTCTTTGGTATGAGACAGGGGAGGAGATAGGTTTTAGAGCCCCCTCGTCGTCCCAAGGTGACTTCACTACCTTGGTAGATGCACCGAAGAGATCCCTTTTGTCGACGACGAAAGTGCCCTGGACCCTTTCTGAGATGGACAATCATATGAAGGGACTCTTCCGTACGATAGAAGTTTTCAACTTTTTGGATTGGTGTTTAGGGGTCTTGGATAACCGGTCGCGTAGTCCTGATTCGCTTAGCCTCGAGGAGCTGTCCAGCGTGCTTGCAGCATGGACAACGGCCGTCAGGGATGGTTCGGAGGAGTTGCTTCGCACTTCTGCACTTCGATTTTGAAGAAGAGAGCGGCCTATTGTGGTTTTACTGCAAAGGCGGTCTCTATCTCTCAAAAGGCAGAATTGTTGTATGCGCCTCTTTCGAGCCATCTTTTTCCTCAGGCTATGGTCAAAGATCTGGCTGTCAGTCTACAAGAGAAGGCTACCCAAGACCTCCTAGCTCAGTCGGCAAAACGTACGGTTGTTTCTTCTACGTCGGCACGGGCGCAACCGTTCAAGAAGCAGAAGCCCTTTCGAGGTGGAGTTTCCTCGAGAACATCTTCTCGAGGAAGTACACGTTCCAGAGGCAGAGTCTCGGCTAAGATCAGAGGAAAGAAATGAACAAGATATCCTTCAGCCACCAGTAGGAGCCAGGCTTCGACTATTCTCAAAAGCTTGGATAGAAAGGAAGGCGGACAGCCAGAGCAGTCAGGAAGATAGCTTTTCTAGTAACATCCTTCAGGGAAGCCGTATGCATAGGTTCGAATGGACTGGACATGAGGAACTTCAGAACTACATCCAAGTTCCAAGACGGCAACCTGGGTTGTTGAACCTTCGTTGTTTCAAAAGATCTCAAGAGATCGTGAAGGTCTCTGTTGTCCGCCAAATCCAGGCCTCTGTGCCTAAAGACAACTGAAAGCACACTCCTATACCCCTTGATTGTAGAGACTGCAAGTTTTAGATCCCTTCTCAGATATAAAAGGAAGTCAGCAATCTGGCTCACAGAGGTCGTGGTGGAGGAAATGCCGTTCTTCTTGCACCAACTCCTAAAGACTGCCCACTTCGATTGATACACTGCACTGGATGAAGCTCTTCTTGCACTGGCGATAGCTTTCGCCACTGACCTAGAAAAGCCTCTTGCTCTGGCCAACTTTTGGATAGTCTGAATGCAGTCAGACTCAGAGCGGAGAGATTTCTGTGGTACCTCTCGAAGTGGGGCTGTCTGAGTAGATCTGTCCTTACTGGAAGCGTCCTCGGGAAGTCTACTACGAAGGCCATGACCTCTGTGAACCAGTCTCTCGCCGGCCAGAAAGGGGCGATCAAAGTCATTCTCATCCCTTCCGACGCCGCAAACTTTCTCATGACTTCCCCTAGGATCTTGAACGGGGGAAAGGCGTACAGGTCCATCCCCGTCCAGTCCCAGAGAAGTGCGTCTATCGCCACTGCCGCTGGGTCGAGTACTGGGGAGCAGTACAGTGGAAGCCTCTTCGTTCTGGACGTCGCAAAGATGTCCACTAGCGGACGTCCCCATAACCCCCACAGCTCTTGGCATACCTCCTGATGCAGAGTCCACTCGGTTGGCAGAAGTTGACCTCGTCTGCTGAGGAGATCTGCCCGGACGTTCTCTACTCCTGCTACAAACCTTGTAAGGATCGTGACATCCAGTGGCCTTGCCCACAGCAAGATCTCCTTTGCCAGGGCAAAAAGGGACCGAGACTGTGTTCCTCCCTGCTTCTTCAAGTACGCCAGAGCTGTGGTGTTGTCTGAGTTGACTTGGACTATTCGATGAGAGACTTTTTCTTGGAAAAACTGGAGGTAAAAAGATGGCTGCCATTTCCTTTAGGTTTATGTGCCAGGACACCTGTTCCCCTCTCCATGTGCCTGACACTTCTTCCCCCCCTAATGTTGCTCCCAACCCCGTGGTGGACGCGTCGGAGAACAACACTAGGTCGGGGCTCTGAAGCTTGAGAGACACGCCCTCCGACAACTTCACTGGATCTAGCCACCATTTTAAGTGATTTTTTACCTCTCTTGAAATTTTTAAGCTCATATCCAGATTCTTGCTTTCTTTCCAATTTTCCTTGAGAAAAAATTGTAGCAGTCTGAGGTGCAGTCTCCCCAAGGAAACAAACTTCTCCAGCGAGGAAATGGTCCCCAGCAGGCTCATCCATTCCCTCACCGAGCACGAATCTTTCCTTAGGAAGGAGCTGTCACTTTGTCTAAACATTGCTGCTGACGTCCCTGGGACGGAAAAGCTCGAAAAGCCACTGAATCCATCTGAATCCCCAGATACAAGATGGATTGGGTTGGAATCAGATGTGACTTTTTGAAATTCACCAGTAGTCCCAGGGACTTCACCAACGATAAAGTTGTTTGAAGATCCTTCAGACACCGCGTTTGAGTGGAGGCACGAATGAGCCAGTCGTCCAGGTACATAGAGACTCTGATATTTGCAAGATGAAGCCAACCTCGCCACGTTCTTCATTAAAGTCGTGAAGATCATAGGGGCAGTGCTCAATCCGAAGCAAAGCGCCCTGAATTGATAAATTGTCCCTTTTAGGACAAACCGAAGATACTTCATCGACTGTGGATGGATGGGGACATGGAAATACGCGTCTTGAAGGTCTAATGAAACCATCCAATCGTTTGGTCTTAAGGTCCCCAAGAACTGACTGAGGTGTCTCCATCTTGAATTTCTGCTTCTGTACGAACGATTCAGACTGCTCACATCTAAGACTGGTCGCCAACCTCCTGACTGTTTCGGCACCAGGAATATCCTGTTGTAGAAGCCTGGAGATTTCAGGTCTACGACCTGTTCCACCGCTCTCTTTTCCAACATCTGCTCGAGCAGATCGAAAAGGATTTGTTGCTTCTCCTGATGGTAAATAGGGGATAAATCCTTGGGTGTCGTGCACAGTGGGGGAGGTTTCAAGAAAGGAATCTTGTACCCCCGCTTGATGACGTTGAGCGACCAGCTGTCCGCCTTCCTTTCTATCCAAGCTTTTGAGAATAGTCGAAGCCTGGCTCCTACTGGTGGCTGAAGGATATCTGGTTCATTTCTTTCCTCTGATCTTAGCCGAGACTCTGCCTCTGGAACGTGTACTTCCTTGAGAAGATGTTCTCGAGGAAACTCCACCTCGAAAGGGCTTCTGCTTCTTGAACGGTTGCGCCCGTTGCCGACGTAGAAGAAACAACCGTACGTTTTGCCGACTGAGCTAGGATGGTCCCTTGGGTATAGCCTTCTCTTGTAGACTGACAGCCAGATCTTTGACCATAGCCTGAGGAAAAAGATGGCTCGAAAGAGGCGCATACAACAATTCTGCCTTTTGAGAGATAGAGACCGCCTTTGCAGTAAAACCACAATAGGCCGCTCTCTTCTTCAAAATCGAAGTGCAGAAGTGCGAAGCCAACTCCTCCGAACCATCCCTGATGGCCTTGTCCATGCATGCAAGCACGCTGGACAGCTCCTCGAGGCTAAGCGAATCAGGACTACGCGACCGGTTATCCAAGACCCCTAAACACCAATCCAAAAAGTTGAAAACTTCTATCGTACGGAAGAGTCCCTTCATATGATGGTCCATCTCAGAAAGGTCCAGGGCACTTTCGTCGTCGACAAAAGGGATCTCTTCGGTGCCATCTACCAAGGTAGTGAAGTCCACTTTGGGACGACGAGGGGGCTCTAAAACCTATCTCCTCCCCTGTCTCATACCAAAGACCTGCCTTACCTGTCAGTCTTGAAGGGGGTAGGGCGAAAGCGTTCTTGTTTCGGGCTTTTCTTGACTCCATCCAATTCTGCATTTTCTTAAAAGCCCTTTTTGTTGATAATGAAGTAGCCATCTTCAACAATCCTGGAGTCTTGATAGCCTTAGACGATAGCAATTGTGAAGGAGGCGACTGCGGGGCTTCAGGATTAAACTTCTCTTCAAAGGAGGTTCGAAGCAATTGAACCAAAACCTGGTAATCTGAAGATACTGCTGATGATTGTTCTTCAGTTAATTCCTCCGACAAGTTTCCTTCTTGAGATTCATTACTATCCTCCGAATCTCGGTGAATGTCTGAAGAAACATTACGTCGTGCGTCCAGCTGCGCGCCATGCCTGGCGTCAAGCCGAGCGTCCTGCCGAGCGTCACGCTTGGCATCCAGCCGAGCGCCCCGCCCGGCGTCGAGCCGAGCGCCCAGTCGAACGTCAGGCCTGGCGTCAAGTCTCGCTGCCGCCTTAACGTCGTGCTCTGCAGACCTTCGTGCACGAAATCTGGAAGGCGAGGTAACAGGAGAAAAAGCGAGGCGATGAGAAGGAGACTGCCTGGATCTCTTGACTGGCAGTTTATCATCCTTCCTCCTGTGACGTGAATTATCCTCTTTCTCTGCAACTAATAAGGCAATTTGATGTTGCAAATTCTCAATCTTCTTCGATTTAGGGCTGATCCTGTGAGAAGACGAGGGGCGAGGGGAAGCCCCCCTCCTTCTCACATGGACCGCCACAGGTATATCCTTAGCGCAACAAGGGCGCTCAAAAGCATTGTCGTCAAAAGACATCCTCTCCGGCGACAATCGCAACACAGAAAAAGAGAAAGGACGTGAAGCGTCTTTCTCCCTTAGACCAAAGGTGCCGGTCGCCTGTGCGACACCTTGCACCTTTGCTCTCTTTTGCGGTGGAGAGTCTTCGAATTGTTCTGGAGACGACCGCAAAACAGAAGGGGCTAAGGGATAAGGGATGTGCAGCGTCCTCCTCTGAGGAATCAAAGGCGGCGGCCGCCTGTGCGGCATCTATCGTCTTTGTCCTCTTCAAAGGGAGCGATCGCTTCCGAAAGCTCCAACCGCTGCGCGGGGAGGACAATTCTGATGACGAAAAGCACTCTTTCAAGATCCGTTTACGAACTTTGGAAGCCTGGGAAGCGCCCCCAGGTCTTGCCGAAGGAACGTCAGATCGGTTGTCCGACCCCCCTTCCGCAACACTTGGAGCATTATCACTACACACCACTGCACTATTAACACCTTCTAATGCTTTGCACTTTTGATTCCCAGGCTAGACGCAAAGATTCAAGAATCATTGATAGGGTATTACCCTCCACAGACACTAATGTAGGGCCCGAAGGCATCACAGGTTTAGGAGGGATAAATTCCACTGGATGTGTAACTGGCGTCACACTCCTTCTTACCCTATCTCTTTCTATTTTAGACACATATGATTCATACGCCTTCCACGCAGAATCAGACATACTCTCACATTCATTGCAGCGATCATCAAACACACAAACATGTTTCCGACAATTCGCGCACACTGTATGAGGGTCTACCGAAGATTTCGGTAGCCTCACCTTGCATTCTTCCACACCACATACTCTGGCGCTAGTCGAACTAGATCCAGACATCTCAAGTTTAAGGAAAAATCAAGCCAAATTCAAAACCAATCCACAATTAGCGTATGCCTAACCACCGATCCAAATCAAATAACCAAAAAATCAATCGGGATACTCAAGTGACCAAAAGAGTTCCAAAATCCAATGACGGAGGTGCAGAAAACACTTGTTGGCTGCACCGGCGACAGAAAATATCTGACCGAAAATGGGAATGGTTCCTGACGCCTGCCTCCCAGTGGCGGGAATGGGTACTACCACCTGGCCGACCACTGCGTGTGCCGGGAGTTTTGAAATTCTGTCGGACTTCGGAGAATACAGCTATATATATATATATATATATATATCTGGCAGGTAAGGTTCATGAACAAACTGTCATTTCATTTTTAATTTTTTTATTTTTATCATTTCTTTTTAAGAAATTGTAATATATCAAATTTTGAATTTATGAGAGAGAGAGAGAGAGAGAGAGAGAGAGAGAGAGAGAGAGAGAGAGAGAGAGAGAGAGAGAGAGAGAGAAAATCGTTCAATCTAAACTTTTCAAGAAACTGTCATTTCGTGTTGAATTTTGAATTTTTATAATTTCTTTTTAAGAAATTATAACTTCATATCAAATTTTGAATTTTTGTGTGAGAGAGAGAGAGAGAGAGAGAGAGAGAGAGAGAGAGGATTGTTCGATCTAAACTTTTCAAGAAACTGTCATTTCATGTTGATTTTTTTTTTATCATTTCTAAGAAATAGTAATTCATATAAAATTTTGAATTTGAAAGGAGAGAGAGAGAGAGAGAGAGAGGGAGAGAGAGAGAGACGAGAGGAAGAGAGAGACCTTACCTTACAGACCTTCACTCTTGTTCGGGTTGCCCCAGGTCCCTCAGTGTGAGACACCTCTAATGTCTACCAGAGAGTTGCTTATACAGTGGTACCTTGAGATACGAAAGGCTAAACATACGAAAACTCGAGATACGAAAGCAAATACAAAAAATTTTATGGCTCTACATACGAAAACTGTTCAAGATATGAAAGGTTGTTGCTGTAAAGTCTGAGATTTGCCCAGGTCACGGATAACAATTTTGAAACTCGCGCGCCGCCAACTGAGTAGACTCGCCACCATCCTCCCGCTCTCCCATTGGTTCCTGATGCTAGTCACCGCCATGAGATCCTTCTCTCCTAATGGTCAGCATATCTCCCATCATGCATCTACGTAGCGGCATGCTTTTTCGGCCACTCGGTAGCAGCATCGTTTCTATATGGACGCGGTATTCGTTCGTTCTAACGATTTCGTTTATTAACGTAAATTCGTTAGTGATTTCGTTGTAGTATACTTTATCGTGTTGTGTGAGAACTTTACAACATACGTATACATACTACATAACATAATTACGTACAGTATATACGTAGTCATGGGTCACAAGAAACTTGAAATTCACGGAAAGAGGAGGATGCTCTCTTTGGAGACAAAGACGGAGCTCTCTCTTTGGAGAGAAAGATGGAGATTATCAAGAAGTATGAAGCTGGTATGTGACTGAGTGTGATCGTCAAGGAATACGGCCGAAATCCGTCGACAATAGGCACCATCCTTAAGCAGAAGGATGCCATCAAAGCAGCTACACCTTCCAAGGGCATCACTATTTTGTCCAGCAAGAGGACCCACATGCACGATGAAATGGAAAGGCTTCTTCTTTTCTGGATAAAAGACAAAGAAATCGCTGGCGATACGATAACGGAGACTGCAATCTCCCACAAGGCCAGCGCTATTTTCGGCGATTTGATTGCCCAGGCCGAAGACGACGGAGGAGAAGGGACATCAACGCCAACCCCAGACTTCAAGGCTTTGCATGGGTGGTTCGAGAAATTCCGTAAATGGACTGGGATCCATTCGGTGGTGCAGAATGGGGAGGCGGCCAGCTCGGACACGAAAGCAGCCGAAGCCTTTAAAAAGACATTCGACGGGATGATGATCAACAAAGGCTACAGTTCTCAGCAAGTCTTCAACTGTGATGAGACTGGCCTTTTTTGGAAAAAAATGCCTCGTCAGACATACATCACTGAGGAAGAGAAGAAGCTACCTGGCCAAAAGCCTATGAAAGACAGGCTTACTCTTGCACTTTGTTCGAACGCCAGTGGGGATTGCAAGGTGAAGCCCCTACTTGTCTATCATTTGGAGACTCCCCGAGCCTTCAAGGCCCACAAAATGCTTAAGAAGCTTCCAGTGATGTGGAGGGCTAATGCGAAAGCCTGGGTAACGAGGCTTTTGTTCACCGAGTGGGTAAATCTGTTTCGGCCCGACAATGATGAAATTCTTGGAAGAGAAGCGCCTCCCTCTGAAATGCCTGCTGGTGTTGAACAATGCCCCTGCTCACCCTCCTGGCCTCGAGGAAGATATCCTAGCTGAGTATCTAGTCTCCAGCAAGGTAGTGACCTGTATAGCTGGTGAGTTCTAGATGATCTGTCAAGGGGGCATGACCACAATATGACTAGACCATATTGACCATACTATGAGGGCAACGAAGCAAAAAACCACCACCTGACCAAGCTTATCCAAAGTTAATCCCACATAACTTAGGCTAAAGAATGAGGAGTCCGCCTTAGGCGGCCGACCCAACAACCATAAACCAATACAATAAAATTAAAAGCTCTCCTAACCCATTTTCTACAGGATAGGATGAGCACTACTTCCTGCCCCCCAAGATTGTATCTGTGGAAATGTATGGCCCTAGCGAGCAGCAGTTCTCATATGTCGTCTTCACATCCCGCAGGCAGTGTGAAGCGAACACAGAGTTGCTTTGCCAAAAGGTGGCACTCAGGATGTCACTGAGTGCCATGTTCTTTTGAAATGCTACCGAGGTTGTGATGGCCGTCACCTCGTGAGCATTAACTCTCAAGAGTCCAAGATCACCATCCAACAGGACGAATGAGCCTCCTTGATGGTACTCCTTAAAAAGAACGCCAGTGCGTTCTTCGACATAGGTAAGTCTGGTCTCTTGACGGAACACCACAGATTGTCCGAAGGACCTCGACACTCTTTCGTTCTTTTTAAATAGAACTTAAGAGCCCTGACAGGGCACAGGACTCTCTCTGGTTCTTGTCCAATAATTTCTGCTATCCCCTTGATCTCGAAGCTCTTGGGCCAAGGGTTCGACGGGCTTTCATTCTTTGCTAAGAACGAAGGGCTTAAGGAACATACCGCATTGTCCCCTAAAGCCTAGATGTTTACTGATGGCTTGAACCTCGCTAACCCTCATTGCTGTAGCTAGAGCGGTTAGAAAAATAGCCTTTCTTGTCACGTCCTTTAAAGAAGCAGAATGTAAAGGTTCGAAAGGACTCGACATCAGGAACTTCAATACTACATCCAAGTTCCATGACAGAATCTTTGGTTGCGCCACTTTCAAGGTTTCAAAAAACCTCAAAAGATTGTGAAGGTCTTTGTTGTTCGACAGATCTAAACCTCTGTGTCTAAAGACCGTCGACAACATACTCTTGTATTCTCTAATCGTTGGAACCACCAGCTTATCCACATTTCTCAGATGAAGGAGGAAGTCAGCAATCTGATTCACAGAGGTCGTGGTGGAGGAAATACCCTTCTTCCTGCACCATCTCCTGAAGACGGCCCACTTCGATTGGTACACTGCAAGAGAGGAAGCTCTCCTTGCATTGGCAATAGCTCTTGCCACTGGTCTTGAAAAACCTCTCGCTCTGGCCAACTTCTCGATAGTCTGAACGCAGTCAGACTCAGAGCGGAGAGGTTTTTGTGGTACCTCTCGAAGTGGGGCTGTTTGAGTAGATCGACTCTCTCGGGCAGGGTCCTTGGGAAGTCCACTAGGAAGGACATGACCTCTGTGAACCAGTCGCTTGAAGGCCAAAACGGGGTGATCAGCGTCATCCTCGCTCCCTCTGACGCCGTAAACTTCCTGATTACTTCTCCCAGGAGTTTGAACGGGGGAAAGGTGTAGACGTCCATCCCCGTCCAATCCCATAGGATGGCGTCTATCGCTACTGCTCCCGGATCAAGAACCGGGAAGCAGTGTAGAGGAAGTCTCTTCGTCTTCGATGTTGCGAAGAGATCTACTAAGGGACGTCCCCATAGTCTCCACAACTCTTGACAAACTTCTAGGTGATGAGTCCACTTGGTCGTAAGCAGTTGCTGCCGACGGCTGAGAAGATCCGCACGGACGTTCTGAACTCCTGCAACGAACCTCGTCAGGATCGTTACGTTCCGTGCTTTCGCCCACAGCAGGATCTCTCTCGCTAACTCGAACAGGGACCGAGTGTGTGTTCCTCCCTGCTTCTTGATATACGCGAGAGCTGTGGTATTGTCCGAATTGATCTGGACAACTCGGCCAAAGACTCGTTCTTCGAAGAACTGGAGAGCCAACCAAATTGCTTCCAATTCTTTTAGATTTATGTGCCAGGACATCTGTTCCCCTCTCCAGATGCCTGACACTTCTTCCTTTCCCAGTGTTGCTCCCCAACCCGCAGTGGACGCGTCGGAAAACAACACTAGGTCGGGGCTCAGAAGGCTGAGAGACACTCCTTCTGCCAGCTTTACGGGATCGTGCCACCACTTTAGGCGATCCTTGACCGACTGAGAGATGTTCAGAGTCACATCCAGGTCTTCCTTGTTTTTCCAGTTCTCTGCTAAGAAAAACTGGAGCTGTCTGAGGTGCAGTCTCCCCAGGAAAACAAACTTCTACAGCGAGGAAATGGTCCCCAGCAGACTCATCCATTCCCTCACCGAGCATGTTTCCTTCCCCCAAAAAGGCTGACACTTTTTCTAAGCAGTTCTGCTGACGTTCCAGGGATGGAAAAGCTCAAAAAGCCGCTGAATCCATATGAATCCCCAGATACATGATGGACTGCGTAGGGATCAGATGGGACTTTTCGAAGTTTACTAGCAGGCCTAGTAAACTTCAATTGCAGCGTCGTATGAAGGTCCTCCAGACACCTCGACTCCGACGATGATCGAATGAGCCAATCGTCCAGGAAAAGCGAGACTCTTATCCTTGAGAGGTGAAGCCATTTCGCCACATTCCTCATGAGAAGCGTAAAAACCATAGGTGCTGTGCTTAGCCCGAAGTAGAGAGCTCTGAATTGGAAGACCTGTCCCTTTAAGACAAACCTCAGACACTTCCTTGACTGAGGATGGATCGGGACGTAAAAGTAGGCGTCTTGGAGGTCTAAAGAAACCATCCAGACACCTGGTCTTAAGGCTCCTAGAACAGACTGAGACGTTTCCATCTTGAATTTGTCCTTCTTGACAAAAAGGTTCAGCCTGCTGACGTCCAGGACAGGTCTCCATCCCCCAGACTGCTTCAGAACCAGGAACAACCTGTTGTAGAAGCCTGGGGATTCTAGTGCTAGAACATGTTCTAAGGCTCTCTTCTCGAGCATTTGTTCGAGCAGATCGAACAGAATCTGTTGCTTCGTAGGTTAGTAGGAGGGCGACAGATCTATGGGCTTCGTGCTCAACGGTAGTGTTTTGAGGAATGGGATCTTGTATCCTTCTTTCGATGATTTCGAGGGACCGGCTGTCCGTCCCTCTTACTTTCCATGCTTCTGCAAAGGATAAGAGTCTTGCTCCGACAGGCATCTGAAGGCCCAACGCGTCACTTCTTACCCCTGGGTTTTGAAGGGGTTCTGCCTCTAGAGAGACCTCTTCCTCGAGGAGACGCTCTTGAGGAAGCACCGCCGCGAAAGGGCTTCTGCCTCTTGGAAGCTTGAGCAAGAGGAGTTGTAGGATGGGCTGCAGGACATCTGGAAGACTGAGCCAGGAGTTCTTGGGTCGCCTTTTCCTGAAGGCTGACTGCTAAATCCTTTACCATCGACTGCGGGAAGAGATGACTTGATAGAGGGGCGAACAGCAACTCTGCCCTCTGAGAAGGAGACACCGACTTTGCCGTGAAAATGCAGTATAAGGCTCTCTTCTTATGAAGCCCTGTAGAAAAGTGGGAGGCCAGCTCATCGGAACCATCCCTGACTGCCTTATCCATACAGGCTAAGACGCTGGATAGCTCCTCAAGCGAAAGAGAGTCCGGACTCCGAGACTGCAGATCCAGGGCTCCTAAACACCAATCTAGGAAGTTAAACACCTCCATCGTCCTGAACAGCCCTTTCAGATGATGGTCTAACTCTGAAAGCGTCCAGGAAACCTTAGCAGAGGACATGAGAGACCTCCTAGGAGCGTCTACCAGGCTGGCAAAATCACCCTGGGAAGAGGAAGGAACTCTCAAACCCGCTTCCTCTCCTGTCTCGTACCACATGCCCGCCCTTCCGCTTAATCTCGCTGGAGGTAGGGCAAAGGAAGTTTTGCCTTGGGCCTTCCTGGAGTCCATCCAGTCATGGATTCTCTTGAAAGCTCTCTTCGTAGAAAGCAAAGTGGCCATCTTGATGAAACCTGGCGCTTTCCTCGTCTTCGACGATGCCAACTGCAAAGGAGGAGAGCGAGGGGCCGAGGGCTGAAACTTGTCGGCAAACAAGTCCTTCAAAAGGCAGGCCAAAACATTGTAATCAGATGATGATGACGAAGCAGGCTCCTCTTCATCCGCAGGCTGCGACTCATCCGAAGACTCTCCCTCATCTATGGGAGCAACAGAAGGGTCCTTCACAGACCGCGAAGCAATCAAACCTTGAGGCCCTGCTCATAAAAGGGGTCTCCTATCCGAAGAAGGGTCCAAAGAACAAGGTCGGGTATGCTTGTCAACAAACTCCGAAGCTTTACTAAGATCCGGTAAAGGTGCGTCTTGCCCAGCGTCCTTGCGAGCGTCCTGAAGAGCGTCTTGATGCGTAGAGCACCGAGCGTCCTGAAGAGCGTCCTGAAAAGCGTCCTGACGAGCTTCCTGACGGGACACAGAAGCAACAGAAGCGTCAACGTGAGCAGCCTGAGAGGCGTCCTGGCGAGCCACACGGCGAGCGTCAGGAAGAGCGCGAGGAGCGTCATAGTAAGAAGTACGGCGATCGCCGCCAAGACGAGCCTTACGGTCTAGAGAGCGTCCTGCCTGACGCTCATTGACACTTCTAGATAAGCGCTGGGAAGGTAAACAGGATCTAGATGGCGACGAAGCAGAGGAGGGCGATGAACGAGGAGAAGGAGAAGGAGACTGCCTGGACCTCTTGATAGGCAGCCTCGAATCCTTCCTGCGGCGTCGGGGCTCTGCCTCCCTCTTGGCGAAAAACGAGGCCAGCTGCTGCTGCATTTCCAGAAGAATCTTCTTAGATGGCGAAGATTTCCGATCAGGTGAAGGGCTGATCATGTGAGAAGACGAGGGGCGAGGGGACGCCTTCTTCCTTCTCACAGGAACAACCTTAGAGCGACTGGGGCGCTCAAAAACGTCCTCCTCCGATGACATCCTGGTCCTCTTCTGCGGGGGAAAGGCGTCGAAACATTCAGGCGATGACTGGAACACAGGTCGAGAAAGATGACGTGAGGCATCCTCTTCTCTAAAAACTCTCTTGAGAGGGCGAGAGTCCTTCCGAGAGCTCCAACCCCGGTGCAGGGAGGACACCTCGGAGGACTTGAAACAATCCTTAAGGATTTGTGCCCGTGCACGATCATTGGCAGCCTGGGAAGCGTCATCAGGTTCTGCCAAAGGGACGCCAGATTAGTGGGGAGTCCCCGTAACCCTCCTTCGGCTTTCGACTTGCCCACTCCCTTTGTCCTGGGAGTCCGACAGAGGTCTAGACCTAGAGGCATTATAGGGCGATCTGACGCCCCCTCCACAACACTAGGGGCACTAACACCATCACCACACTTCACAACACTAGATTGGAGCACGAGCACTTTAGACTCCAAGTTACGGATAGACTTCATAATAACAGAGAGGGCATTACCTTCCGCAGACACAACCTCAGGGCCCGAAGGCAACACCACAGGGTTAGGTAAAACAAAGTCTACAGAAGGGTTAGCAGGTGACATAACACTACCCTGACTTCTGCTCACTGAAGCACTCCTGGAGGAAGACCTCCTGATTCTCTCACACTCTAACTTGCGTACATACGAATCATATGTCTTCCACTCGGAATCAAGTCAAATTCTCACTCTCCTTACATGTATCTTCCAACAAACAAACATGCCCCCCTACATCTCGTGCATACCGAGTGAGGGTCTACCGAAGCTTTCGGTAGCCTCACCTTACACTCTTGCACACAACACACCCTCAAACTAGCAGAACTAGATCCAGACATCTTATTCAAAGAACAGTCAAAGCCAAAATCAAATCAATCCACGATAGCGTATGCCTAGCCACAAATCCAAGTCAATAAACCAAAAGACAATCAGATACTCGAGCGGCAATGAAGTTTGCAAAATCCTAACACAGAGGTACTGAAAACAGGTGTTGACAGTACCGGCGACAGAGAAAATCTGAATAGAAAATGGGAATGGTTTCTGATACCCCCCTCCCAGCGGCGGGAATGGGTACTAACCAACTGATCTCCCACTGTGTGAGTCACAAGTTTTGAAATTCTGTCGGACTTCGTAGAATACAGCTATATATATATCTGACAGGTAAGTTTCATGAACAAAACATCTTTTCAAGAGATGTTTCGACATCACCGATACCACAAACCTCACCTTGCGTGAATTTTGGAAGGAGCATTTCGATATCGTGATATGCATCCGACTCATCAACCAAGCTTGGCAGGAGGTTTCGAGGCAAACCTTGAATTCCTCGTGGAGTTAACTCTGGCCTGATGCCGTATCCGCCCAAGACTTCGAGGGATTCAACATGGGCGAAGCTGGTGCTGCAGATTCAGAAACAGTTGGCGATCCTGAAACTGTTTCGTAACCAGATCTTGATGAGATCATTGCACTCGGCAAGTCCATGGGGCTGGTCGTCGATGAGGACGACATCAATGACCTTCTCGAGGAGCACCAAGAGGAGCTTACGACAGATGACCTGAAGGAGTTCGAGGCCATGCAACATAACGTCGTTCAAGAGGAGTTCTCTAGCAGCAGCGAGGAAGAGGACAAGGGCTCTATGACAACGGCAGAAATTAAGGATGCTCTAGCTGCTTTTCATAAGGTGCAATCATTCGTAGAAAAGAGACACCCCGAAAAGGCTTACACAGGTCGTATGCTTGCGCAGTTCGATAACGTTTTCCTGAGTCATTTCAGGAACATTGTCAAAAATAGGCAGAAGCAATCTTCCTTGGATAGTTATTTTTTAAAGAGGCCTTTAGTAGGAGTAGTAAGCAAAAAGGAAGAACCAAGTGATACTAAAAAACAGAAAGTTGAAAGTGGTGAAGAAGTTAAAATTTTGTATAAAAAAAAAAAAATAAAAAAATAAAAAATAAAAATATAACATAAAAAAATAAAAATAAAAATAAAAATAAAAAAATTTTTAATTTTAGTTTTTTGTAAAGTTAAGTGTTACAGTTTTGTTAATGTATTTCGTAAAGTTTAGTTTATATTTTCCTTACATTTTTTTGTGTTTCGTAAAGTTAAGTGTACGTACGTATCTGCCATTTGTCCTCCTCCTCTGTCGCCACTTTCGGAGATAGCCTCACTCGAAAGGTAAGCTTCCACATTTTACTACATACGTACGTATGTACGTACAGTATTTCTTGTATACCATGTACACTAATACACTTTATTTACAGGTATATTAGCAGTACATATTAAGTTAGGTATTGAATGGTCCAAATTGTTGTAGTATTTCATTGTTTATAGGTCAATTTAGCTTTATTATGAAATTTACTGGGGTGTTTTTGGAGGGCTTGGAATGAATTTGCCATTTTACATGTAAATTGCGGTCCAAGATACGAAAAGCTCATAATACGAAGGCCGCCTTGGAACGGATTAATTTCATATCTCGAGGTACCACTGTACATCTTCCAGTATATTTAGCATCTTCCAATCTTGGATGGTCTGGGATGCAGCTTAGATATTTGTTGAGCTTATTCTTAAACAGATCTACGCTCACTCCTGATATATTCCTCAGATGAACTGGCAACGCATTGAATAGACGCTGCATTATCGATGCTGGAGCGTAGTGGATTAATGTCCTGTGTGCTTTCCTTATTTTTCCTGGTATAGTTTTGGGCACTATTAATCTACCTCTGCTTGCTCTTTCTGATATTTTTAGCTCCATGAAGTTTTTGGCTATTCCTTCTATCTGTTTCCATGCCTGAATTATCATGTAGCGCATTCTCTTCTCCTTTCTAGACTATATAATTTTAAGGATTGTAGTCTTTTCCAGTAGTCAAGATCCTTAACTTCTTCTATTCTAGCTGTAAAGGACCATTGTACACTCTATTTGTGCAATATCCTTTTGATAGTGCGGGTACCATATCATATTGCAATATTCAAGTGGACTACGAACATATGTTTTATAAAGCATAATCATGTGTTCAGCTTTTCTTGTTTTGAAGTGCCGTAACAATATTCCCATTATTGCTTTACATTTTGCCAATAGAATTGCTATTTGATCATTGCATAACATGTTCCTATTCATCATCACACCAAGGTCTTTAACTGCTTCCTTATTTGTGATTGTCTTATTATTAGGTCCCCTATATGCGTATAGCTTTCCTTCTCTGTCTCCATAATTTATTGATTCAAATTTATCAGAGTTGAATACCATCCTATTTACCTCTGCCCAATCATATACTTTGTTAAGGTCTTTTTGTAGCGTGTTCCTATCTTCATCACAAGTAATTTCTCTACTTATTCTCGTGTCATCAGCGAAACTACTCACTACCGAG
This sequence comes from Macrobrachium nipponense, assembly GCF_015104395.2. Classification (NCBI taxonomy): domain Eukaryota; kingdom Metazoa; phylum Arthropoda; class Malacostraca; order Decapoda; family Palaemonidae; genus Macrobrachium; species Macrobrachium nipponense. Next base: position 47,147,361 of record NC_061090.1, read on the forward strand.
TCCTTAACATTACTGTCTATGTCTGCAATAATAATAAACAGTAATGCAGCTAACACCGTACCTTCTGGCACACCAGATATTACCTTAGCTTCATCTGATTTCTCATCGTTTGCAATAACTATCTGTTTTCTGTTGTGTAAAAATTCTTTTAACCATCTTCCTACTTAATCCACTATATTATGTTTTCTAATTTTCTTCGCTAATATATTATGATCTACCTTGTCAAAAGCTTTTGCAGTCTAGATAAACCACATCTGTTTTATTTCTGCTTTTCATATTTTTGTATATGTTCTCACGGTGGACTAACAGTTGGATTTGTGTAATTTTTCCGTGTACAAAACCATGTTGTCTTATATTAAACAGATTATTTTTTATGTAATGTTTCACAATATTTTTCTTCATTACCCTTTCATACACTTTCATAATATGTGATGTTAGACTCACAGGCCTATAATTACTTATATGCCTCTAGTCTTGATCCACTTTTGAAAGTAGGGGTAATATATGCTAATTTGTGCTCATCATATATCTTGCCTGTATCTACACGTTGTCTTAATAATATTGCAAGTGGCTTTGTGATAGAATGAACTACTTTATTTAACAAAATAGCAGGGACATCATCAGGCCCTGCTGCAGCTCCATTTTTAATTTCATTAATAGCCTGCACAATGTCAGCTTCATTAATATCTATGTCTGCTAAATATTAACTATTTTCATCCCTTACTTCTATATCATTATCTTCATTATCAATTCTAGGGGTGAATTCTCTCATATTGTTCTGCCAATATGTTGCATATTTCCTTTTTTTCATTCGTTAATCTCCTTTCAATTCTTAGAGGGCCTGTTTCTATTCTTCTTTTATTCATCTTTTTTGCATACAAGTACAATAGTTTGGGGTTTTGCTTGATATTTACAAGGGTTTTTTCTTCCAAGTCCTATTTTTCATTTTCTTTTGATTGTATAATCTTTTGTTCTGCATTTTCTATCTTACTTTTTAGTTCGATCACTTTCCATGCATTTTATTCTTTTGCAAGACCTTTTTTTCCACTTTCTGATTTTCTGGAACAAGATCTGTCTCTTGGTATGCATGACTGATGTTTACTTTTCTTCTTCGGTATATATTTATCCACTATTTTCTCTAATATTTTATATAATATCTCTGTATTTACCTTTATATCATCACTTACGAAAATGTTATCCCAATCTTTAATTCTTCATTTATTTCTGACCATTTTATATTTTTACTGTAGAAGTTGTATTTTCCATATCCTTCCCACTTTTTCTTTTCTTGCTTATCTCTGTTTTCACTTGCTTTGGAATGGACTGTTAATTCTATGACATTATGGTCTGAAATACTCGCATTATAAACTATTATTTCTTTAACATAATTCACCTCGTTCACAAATACTAGGTCTAAAGTATTTTCCTTTCTTGTTGGCAGGTGATTTATTTGTTGAATGTTGTATTCTAGTAGCATATCTAATAGCTTTTTGAATTGCCTCTTATCTTCTGCACTACTATTACTCTCTTTTTTATATGTATAAATACAGCCACAATCTCCTTTTCGTTCTTTCCAGTCTATGAAAGGAAAATTAAAGTCTCTGGATGGGAGAATAGTCCAGTCCTTGTGATTTCTACATATATCATCCAATTTTTCTATTATAGTGTCAAACTCTTTAGTATTAGGGGGGTCTATATATTACTATGTTCATCAATTTTTCAGATTCAAATTCTACCGCTATTACTTCACATTCTGAGTTACTATATTTCTCATATATTTTTCCTTGTTTTTTGTCTTTCCCATATATCGCGGCTCCCCCTTGATTCCTATTTTTCTATCTGATCTATAAGTTTGGAACCCTTTTATTTGATCATCATTCCCAGTCTCTTGGGAATACCAGGTTTCACTTATATTCATTATATCTATTTTCTTTTCAATTTGGGTTAGTTCTTCAAAGTACTCTATTTTTCTTTTTGAGTTACTCATAATTAAACCCTGCGCATTCATCACTATGATGGTTTGCGTGTTTTCTCCCTCATTTAATATGGGTAATAATAAGGATTTTCCCATGTCTCTTTCCTGTTCTGGTATGTTGTTCTTTTCTTCATTTCCAGAAATTCTGACATTAAAAAATCCAACTTTTCCATAATATTTGATCTTCCTTCATCATAATTATTAATTTTGTGTCTGAATCTACATTTTCTCCGTATCTGCAATATCCTCTTGCATTGTACATAAAGTATTTATCTCTTGAGCTGTATCTTGGAGCTGATGCTTGGAAATTCTTTGCTGACACTCCATAGAGCGGTGATGGCTTGCTTTTTTCCTTCACCTCATATTCTTTGTTCCTCTCTTTATTTGTTTTTTTCTTATTTTGGATTTCATTATTTGATTGATTATTTAATTGATTTTAATTCATGGCTACAGGGTGCATATATTCACATTTTTTGTCGAACTTACATCCTTTTCCTTCTTTTAGGTTTTTGCATATTTTTGGATGTAGATCTCTGCAATCATCCTCATAGCCGTCTAGGTATGCACATTTACCATAGATTTCATAGTTGTGACATATCTGGGGATGTTTGTAGTAACATCTTTCTCCGAATCTGCAATTCCCTCTTTTCAAAAGGTTGCAGACTTTGTCGTTCTTGTCTATTTTTTCCTTTTTCTCATCAGTGTGCAGATCTGGGTAGAGCCTCTTCGGGTTTTTATTTTGTGTTGTCATGTCGTGATTTATTTCTTCATATGTATGCTGCTTGATTGCCTCATATGTAGTATCAATGAGTATCTCTACATCCATACTTTTATCTTGTTCTTTGTCTTCCTTATTTTTTTCTGTCATTTCAGTTTTGTTTTCTTCTCTTCCGTTTTCCTCCTCCTCCTCTTCCGTTTTCCTCCTCCTCTTCTTCCTCTTCCTCTTCTTCTTCATCCTCAACTATTTGTACATTAAGTCTTGATTTAATAACATTGTCTACCCATGATGGACATGTTGAGGAAAATATTCTGGTATCCTTACTCATATTTTGCATTACTTCAGCACATTGAGGATGCATTGGAATGTTGCAAGCAGAACATTTTCTGATCAGGTTTTGTGGATTAACTATGCTATAACACACCTTAAACAGTTTGCATGCTTTTGGCATTCTTTTCCCTATTGCATCAATTAGGATATTCACAATGTTGATTGATGTAAATTTTCTTTATGAGTCTCTTGACCACTTGGATTTTATTTGGAACTTCTTCAATTATTTTCAAGATGTTTTCTGTTGATTTGTTCCAGTTTAAAGGATCATATCTTTCTAATATGTCTATTAGAACACTTCTAGATATTTTTTGATTTCTAGACATATGTTAACAGGTGATATCTGTTGATTAATCGGACTGTGCGCGGGAACGTCTCACCAAGCAAAATGGCACTGAGAGAGAGAGAAAGAGAATCGTTCGACCTAAACTTTTCAAGAAACTGTCATTTCATGTTGAATTTTTAATTTTTATCATTTCTTTATAAGAAATTGTAATTTCATATAAAAATTTTAATTTTCATCAATTCTCTTTTTATCATAGAATAAATTTATATGAAAAAGATTACATATTGAAAGTGCCGGACACAGGCGCTTGTAACCAAGTTTGTTAGGCCTAACGGGAGTGAAGACATGCATGATCCGCCAGTGGCCCAGTACCCGAAACGGTTCACAAAGCCTTCTTCAGCTGAAGAACTCTTTACAGAGGATGAGACAGAGGAGATTGAAGGTTTTTTTGGCTGAGGATAGGTAGAGGAAATTCCATCCAAAAGGTTTTTTAAAGGAAATAACTGTATTGTACAGAACACTTGCACCCAATGGTGGCATTGCTTACATGTGGGAGTTTCACCACCCTGTGTGTCATTTTAAACTTTTTCAAGTTATTAAAACCTTTTTAATGTTTTATTTATACACAAGAACAATTTCATATTAAAAAAAATTACAGTATGGTACATAGAAAGTATTGAAAATGGGTGGTATAAAAAAGTTTGACTGGGTAAGTTGTTGTTTGCCTTGGCCCTTAATGGAATTATTCCCATAAGGTATGTGTTTCGAAATCTGCAAATTTCCAATTCTGTGAGGCCATGGATCGACCAAATTCTCGCATAATTGGTACTGTATTAACCCTCTTATGCCGAAGGGGTATAATTAAAATTGTCTCCCGTATGCGGGGGGGGGGGCCGGCGGGGGGGGGGGGGTGGGGGGGGGCCCTCAGAGTGAGCGCTGAAGCGGTAATTTTATTTATTTTTTTTTTTTTTTAAATCACAGCGTGCTTAGTTTCCAAAATTAAGAGTTCATTTTTGGCTCCTTTTTTTATCATTGCCTGAAGTTTAGTATGCAACCATCAGAAAGGAAAAAAAATGTCATTATCATATATAAATAATGCGATATATGATAGCACAAAAACAAAATTTCATATATAATTGTATTCAAATCGCGCTGTGAGCAAAACGGTTATAGCTAACTAGTTAATTTTTGTTGTTGTATTATACACTAAATTGCAATCATTTTGGTATATAACACATTGTAAAATGATCAAAGCAACACAGAGAAAATATTATCACAAAATGATGCATGAATTCAAAATGAGCAGACGTAAAATTTTTTTTTTTTCAAAAATTCACCATATATCTAAATATTGCTCTAGAGACTTCCAATTTATTTCAAAATGAAGACAAATGATTGAATATTACTATACTGTAAGAGTTTTAGCTTACAATTACAGTTTTCGACCATTTCAGACGAGTTAAAGTTGACCGAATGTCAAGATTTTTTATATATTTTTTTATTTATGTAAATATTTCAAAAATGAGAAAAGCTACAACCTTCAATTATTTTTTTTGTATTCTACATGAAATTGCGCACATTTTCATATATAAAACTTTATGTAACGGCTAATTTAACATGGTGCAAACATTACGAGAATGCGACGTACGCATTTCGGAGATTTGCGGCAGAGAATCCTCGCGCAGAGGGAAGGAAAGTTTTTTTAAAAATTCACCAATCTAAATATTGTGCTAGAGACTTCGAATTTGTTTCAAAATGAAGATAAATGACTGAATATTACTAGACTGTAAGAATTTAGCTTACAATTGCGTTTTTCGACCATTTCAGTAGAGTCAAAGTTGACCGAACATGGTTTTTTTTTTCCATTTATAGTGATTTATATGCAAATATTTCGAAAAAAAGAGAAAAGCTACAACCTTCAATTATTTTTTGTTGTATTCTACATAAAATTGCACACATTTTCATATATGAAACTTTATGTAACGGCTAATTTAACATGGTGCAAACATAACGACAATCGCACAAAAAAATTTCTGATTTTTTTCGGAAGACAACGCGCGGACGTAAGGAAAATGTTTTTTTTTTCATAAATTCACCATAAATCGAAATATTGTGCTAGAGACTTCCAATTTTTTGCAAAATGAAGGTAAATGATTGAATATTACTAGAATATAAGAGTTTTAGCTTACAATTGCGTTTTTCAACCAATTCAGTAGAGTCAAAGTTGACCGAAGGTTGAAATTTTGGCACTTATCATTATTTATATGAAAATACTTCAAAACTGATCAAAGCTACAACCATGTGTTGTTTTTAGTTGTATTGTGCATGAAATTGCGCACATTTCCATACATAAAACTTTATGTAACGGCTAATTTAAAATGGTGCAAACATTATGACAATCGCACGAAAAAATTTATCGGAAGTTACCGTGCGGACATAAGGAAAACGTTTTTTTCATAAATTCATCATAAATCGAAATATTGTGCTAGAGACTTCCAATTTGTTGCAAAATGAAGGCAAATGATTGAATATTACTAGAATATAAGAGTTTTAGCTTACAATTGCGTTTCTTGACCATTTTGGTAGAGTCAAAGTTGACCAAAAGTTGAAATTTTTGCACTTATCGTTATTTATATGAAAATATTTCAAAACTGATAAAAGCTACAATCATGAGTATTTTTTTGTTGTATTCTACATGAAATTGGGCACATTTTCATATAAAATACTCCATGTAACGGCTAATTTAAAATGGTGCAAAAATTATGTCAAAGTGACGAAATAATTTCTGAGATATGTCACTGATACTTTGTAGTGCGATAAGAAAGAAATTCGCGCTTACGCGCCTGCATAACGATTGTAAACAAAACAACGCCTTGATCCGTGAGCTCCCAGCATCCCCCAAGGCGCGTGATTCAAAAGTTTTCGCCTGGTAGGCCTATAAGTATTTTTCCGCGAATTAAAAAAAAAACTTTTTTGAGTCGACGTATGATATGTCCAATCGGCATACGGGAGACATTTTGACTCGACATTTAATACGTCCAATCGGAGTAAGAGGGTTAATGAATATTTCAACCTGGCCTGTGAGGGTTAAACATCAAAAGTTTGTACAGCCACCAGAAGCAAAGTGGAATGTAGACTGTCAACTGCCCTGTCAGTATAGTTGGAATGGCTAGTCCAACTAGCATTCACAAGCTTATTTTTAAGTAAAGGATGCAGATTTGTATTTGTGTAGGAACAAATATACGTATGTAAGTACTTTATGCACATCATATACAATATACCTACAATATTAACAAACCTACCCAACTTCATTGAGGGTTTTATCCATATCCTCAGCAGCCTCACTAGACAAGGATGCTAATGCTTCCTGCACAACCTTAGCATCTTTCTTGAAAGTTTTCCCGATAGCTACCTTGTCTGGAAGAGCAACAACTGAATCTACAATTTTTGGTTCTTTTAAAGGACGTTCCACAGACATTCGTACACCTGTAATGAGAAATATACAAATGAAAATGCTCATTGTTCCAGAGTCATTTGTATACCTGAAATGAGAAATATATAAATGAAAATGCCCATTTTTTCAAGTACTAAGAGGAAGAAAAAAGACAATGAAAGAATTACAATGTGAGCAACAAACCCTAATATATTTTTAATTCATAAATTCATCAATATAAAATTACTAGGATGAATAATAGATTTTTTATGTCTGACATAGGCCAAGTATGTGGGAAAATATAGCGCAGATAGAAAACTTGATCGAACCTTATTCTTCTTTGTATTACATTATAAGTTGCAACCCTCTCGAAAAAAAAGCATAAAACATCATATAGTCTTGGAATTTGCAAAGAATAATTGGAATTCTCATTACTAGTTCTATCAGAAGTTGAGGTCTGAGATGCCACATGAGGATATTACTTAACTGAAATACAGTGGACCCCCTACTCGCATTCTCCGGATTCGCAGACTCACACATTCGGGGATTTCTCTTGGGAACATCCCCCCACCCCATATTCGCAAAAAATTTGCCTATTTGCAGTATTTTCTATGAGAAATATCCAGAAATTCCCTGCATTATTCACGGAAAATTTGCGCATTCGCGGTATTTTTCCATGAGAAATATCCACAAATTCCTGGTTTTTGTTATCAATTTCATCATAAAATGCACTTTTTGTGATAAAACTATTAAAAAAACCAAGTATGAAAATTTGTAGTGGTTTTTCTTAAGTTTTAACTAACAAAATAGGCTGTTTTTAGCATTTTTATAGGGGTTCCAAACATTCGCGGATTCTAACTATTCACGGGGGAGGTCTGGTACGCATCCCCCGCGAATACGGGGGGGACCACTGTATAAAAATTTGTAGTGGGTTTTTCCTGAGTTCTGACTGACAAAAAGGCTGTTTTCAGCATTTTTATAGGGGTTCCAACTATTTGCATATTCTAACTACAGTGGTACCTCGAGATACGAAAGGCTCAACTTACGAAAAACTCGAGATACGAATCAAATACGAAGATTTTTGTGGCTCTACATACGAAAATTGTTCAAGATAAGAAAGGTTGTTGCTGTAAAGTCCGAGATTCGCCCGGACCACCGGTAACAATTTTAAAACTCGCTCGCTGCCAACTGAGTAGACTCGCCACCATCCTCCCGCTCTCCCATTGGTTCCTGATGCTAGTCACCGCCATAAGATCCTGTTCTCCTATTGGTCAGCATCTCTCCCATGATCCCATCATGCATCGTACGTAGCGGCGTTCTTCTTCAGCCATTGCTTCTCACCGGCGTTATCGTACGCACGCGGGATTCGTTCGTTCTCATATACGATTTAGTTTGTAAACGTAAATTCATGTTAGTGATTTTGTTGTACTACTTTATCGTGTTGTGCGAGAACTTAATTAGTATACTACATAACTTAATTACGTACAGTATAGTCACAGGTCCCAAGAAAGTTGCTGAAGTTCACAGAAAGAAAAGAATGCTTTCTATGCAGACAAAAATGAAGATAATAAAAAAGTATGAAGCTGGCATGTGGTTGAGTGTGATCGCTAAGGAATACGGCTGAAATCCGTTGACGATAGGCACCATCCTTAAGCAGAAGGAAGGACAGAAATCGCTGGCGATACGATAACCAAGACAGCAATCTGCCAGAAGGCCAGCGCTTTTTTCGGCGATTTGATTGCCCAAGCCGAAGACGACGGAGGAGAGGGGACATCGACGGCAACCCCAGACTTCAAGGCTTCTCATGGGTGGTTCGAAAAATTCCGTAAACGGACTGGCATCCATTCGGAGGTGAAGAAATTGAAATTCTGTAAAAAAAATGATAGTTAAACTACAATAAAGTTTTGTACATACTTACCTGGCAGATATATACGATTAATGACCCACCCAGCCTCCCCTCAGGAGACAGGTGGAAGAGAAAATCTGAATTCTAGAACGGTAATAGTTCCTATTCCTGCTACCCAGCGGCGGGGCAGTAGGTCACCTGACCTACCTGTAGTGTGTGCCGTGAAATTCGAATTTCTGTCGGGGACGACAGAGTCTATAGCTAAGTATATATCTGCCAGGTAAGTATGTACAAAACTTTATTGTAGTTTAACAATATCATTTTTGTACATGAACTTTCCTGTCAGATATATACTTAGCTGATTGACACCCTTGGTGGAGGGTAAGAGACAGTTAATAACTGAATAAACAGGTAAACAACATACGTTGTAGGTAATGAAAAAAAATACAACCTTGGTTCCTACTTGATTAGGCGGAAGATTCCAGGGCTAAATCCTAGGAATCTGCTTCGCCTCAAGAGCCTCAGCGAGGATGTGACCTATGGCTAAGAGTTCTTGTGGTTCTGTCGATGGGGTCTTATCCACTTACTCGACAGAGCCTGATGGCCTTTGTCAATGGGGTCTTATCCACTTATATGACAATACGCCTATGCCTAGTGGCATAATTAAGGAGCACAACACCGATCCCGATCACCTGATCCTAACACGAGGGTTAGTGCATAAATTGAAAAGAGTTATCTCCAAACTCCTTTCAAACAACCCAAAGAAAAAAAAAAACAAAAAAACACGACGTTAAATAAAAATTTAACTCACTAGCTAAGGATCAGAATCGGCTCCCTATCCCAGCAACGTATCAACCAACAGAGAAGGATCTCTCTTAGGTTATCTTGACATCCTTCGGTTAAAGGGAAGTCAACACAGAGTTGCATCTCCCGTATGTGACAGCTAAATTGTCCTTATGACATATAGTTAAGGAAAGAACAAGAATTCGGAATAGCTCGCACTTCATGCGCTTTTAATTCTCAGCTGTTTGAAGGAGTCATCAATACACTTATCAAGTGCTTTGGAGATCACACTGTTTCTAAGAAGGCCAGGGCATTCTTTGATATAGATCTCTTCTGGGTGAAGCCTGTAGCCTGGATAGTGCTTCGCGCCTGGCAGGCAACTAGCGCCTGTCTAGCGCCTCGTGCCTGGCTGGAGCCTCATGCCTGAATGGCGCCTAGAGCCTGGCTGGCGCCTTGCGCCTGAATGGTGCGTAGAGCCTGGCTGGAGTCTCGCGCATGGCTGGCACCTGATTGACTCCTCGCGCCTGGCTAGCGCCTCGCATCTGGCTGGAGCCTCGCGTCTGGCTGGCGCCTTGCGCCTGGAAGGCTCCTGGAGCCTTGCAGAAGACTTCATGATTACTGTCAATGAGTCTACATTGCCTGAAGAGCTACAGCTAGGACGTGACCTGTTGCTGAAAGACTCTTCGGATCTACCAAAGGGATATCTGATCCAGTTACATGGTAGAATCCAAGTAGGATCTAGTCAAAGGGGGTTCACCCGCTTACATGACAGAACCTGTCCACTACTATCAAAAGTAGTCAAGACTTCATGGACACAGTCTATGAGTTTGCCTTGATTGAGGAGCTACAGCAAGGGCATGACCTATTGCTGAAAGACTCTTTGGGTCTACCAAAGGGATTTGTTATCCAGTTACATAGTAGCATCCAAGTAGGATCTTGTCAAAGGGGGTTCGCCCGCTTACATGACAGAGCCTTTACCTGTATCATATCAATGGGGACTATCCCTCTTACATGACAGAGCTTTAGGCTTCTCTGATTGGAGTCTAACGCCTAGAAGGAGCCTGGCACCTGGATGGCGCCTGGCTGGCGCCTTGCGCCTGAATGGCGACTAGCGCCTCGAGCCTGGCTGGAGCCTAGCGCCTGTCCAGCGCCTCGCTGGAGCCTCGCGCCTGAATGGCGCCTAGAGCCTGGCTGGCGCCTCGTTGGCGCATTATACTCGGCTGGCGCTTCTGGCGCCTGGCGACTGGCTGGAGCCTGTCTCCTGGCTGGCGCTTTTCGGAGCCTGGAGCCTGGTAGGCACTTCTGACGCCTGGTGCCCAGCCGGCTCCTCGCCACTTGCTGTAGCTTTGAGCTTGGCTGGAGTCTTGAGGCTGGCTAGCGATGTCCACATCGGACACTCTCATCTGTCCGATCTGTTCGCCTCTGGCGCATTTGCGCCTGGTTGGAGGCCCGCTCCTTCTCCGCATCAGACAATAAAAGCCTTCGATCGCAGTCTCACCGTACTTCCTGAGTAGCCAGTTACCCCATTCAATGAAGGAATATTATAAAATTATAACGAGCCTAAGGAAGTTCTCAATAAAGCATATTAAGCGAAACAACCTTCGTTAAATACAGGAGCTGAGTCGGTGTTGTCGTAACAAACCCTTCAAGCATAGTCCTCACCCAGGAAACTCCTGGAAGGATACAGGGAATTCAGTTGCCAACCATAGGGGAAACTACGTTAAGCGCATATGACTTGACCATACAGTAGTCCTATACACCAAATTCTCTACTACATTCTTTCCTCACCGAACAGAGAGAGAATGGAAATTTACTATCCTCGTTCTTTTCGTCAAAAGAACGAATTAGTATAATCTGAAGGCGATCCCAAGTGATAATCGAGGATCGAAGAGAATCTCTCAAGCTTCCTATTCTCTTGGACAAAAGGAAGAATTCTACGCGTCTATTACCTGGAAGAATCTCTAACCAATGAATGAGAGCTCCTCCGAATCATGTCCGAGAGAGCTTATATGCTTACGCAATAAGATGTGAGAGATCTTTGTCAATGAGAACTAATCCATTAAGATACAAAGAGTATACATTTTTTGTCCATTATGTGTTATGTACATACATGACAATACGTTAAATATCTTCCTAAGGAAGGAAGTTAATCCAGGAACTCGTTAACCCTCTTACGCCGACTGGACGTATTTTACGTCGACTTACAAAAGTTTTTTTTTAAATTAGCGGAAAAATACTTATAGGCCTACCAGCCTAAAACTTTTGAATCATGCGCCTTGGGGGATGCTGGGAGTTCACGGATCAAGGTGCTGTTTTGTTTACAATCGATACGCAGGCGTGCAAGCGCGAATTTCTTTCTTGCCGCACTAAAAAGTATCTGTGACACATCTCAGAAATTATTTCGTCACTTTGACATAATTTTTGTACCATTGTAAATTAGCCGTTACATGGAGTATTATATATGAAAATGTGCGCATTTTTATGTAAAATACAACAATAAAATACTCATGATTGTAGCTTTTATCAGTTTTGAGATATTTTCATATAAATAACGATAATTGCCAAAATTTCAACCTTCGGTAATATTCAAGCATTTACCTTCATTTTGCAACAAATTGGAAGTCTCTAGCACAATATTTCGATTTATGGTGGATTTATGAAAAAAATAACATTTTCTTTACGTCCGCGCGGTAACTCTTCCAAAAAAATCATACGTGCGATTGTGGTAATGTTTGCACCATTTTAAATTAGCTGTTACATAAAGTTTTATATATGAAAATGTGTGCAATTTCATGTAGAATACAACAAAAAATAATTGAAGGTTGTAGCTTTTCTCATTTTTGAAATATTTGCATATAAATCGCGATAAATAGAAAAAAAACCACGTTCGGTCAACTTTGACTACCGCTGTAAATACGTTCGAAAAAAAATCGCAATTTGTAAAGCTTAAAAACTTTCTTACAAGTCTAATTTAATTATTTCAGTCATTTATCTTCATCTTGAAATAAATTCGAAGTCTCTAGCAAAATATTTAGATTTATGGTGACTTTAAAAAAAAACTTTCCTTCCCTCCGCACGCGGATTCTCCGCCACAAATCTCCGAAATGCGTACGTCCCATTCTCGGAATATTTGCTCCGTTTCATATTAGGCATTTCATAGAGTTTTATATATATAAATGTGCGCAATTTCATGTAGAATAAAACAAAAAATATTTGAAGGTTGTAGCTTTTCTTATTTCCGAAATAATTGCATATAAAAAATATATATAAAAAAATTCGACATTCGGTCAACTTTAACTCGTCAGATATGGGCAAAAACTGCAATTGTAAGCTAATACTCTTACAGTATAGTAATATTCAATCATTTGTCTTCATTTTGAAAGAAATTGCAAGTCTCTAGGACAATATTTAGATTTATGGTGAATTTTTGAAACAAATATTTGTTTACGTCCATGCGTTACGAATTCATGCATTATTTTGTGATAATATTTTCTCTGTGTTGCTTTTATCGTTTTACAATGTGTTATATACCAAAATGATCACAATTTAGTGTACATTACAACGAAAAAAAAAGTAACTTGTTACCTTTAACTGTTTTGCGCACAGCGCGATTTGAATACTATTATATATGAAATTTCGTTTTTGTGCTATCATATATTGCATTATTTATATATGATAATGATAATTTTTTTCCTTTCTGATGGTTGCATACTAAACTTCAGCCAATGACAAAAAAAGGAGCCAAAAATGAACTCTTAATCTTGAAAACTAAGCGCGCTGTGATTTTTTGAAAAAAATATTTTTTCCGCTTCCGCGCTCACTCTGAAACACCTCCGGCATACGGGAGACAATTTTTTTTTTACCGCTTCGGCATAGGAGGGTTAAGTCTTCATGATTTCCACAGAAATCGCGGAAGGGACAGGATTCCTGTTCAAATCTTGAGTCTACAGAAGGAAGATTGATGTTCCCTTTCCGCATTTATTCCCGAACGCCGAAAAGATGAGATTCTTATAAGAAAAAACTCCTGTAGCTCTTGCCTCGTCATAAAGAGGGAAGAGTATGAATGAAGGAGAGAGTCCACGTTGAGAGGAACTGTCTGTTACAGCAGTCTTCAGAAAATTGGAGAAGGCCTTCTTTCAGTATCAGAATCATCTTGACAAAGGCGACGGCCGCCTGAGCGACATCTTGCGCCTTTGCCAGGAGAAGGCTACTTCTGTTAAAACTAAAACGAGAAGTCTCGTGACTGACTTCTCTCCAAAAGGCAATTCGGGATAACTTGGAGCCTCGCGCCTGGCTCCTGCCTGCTAGTTTCTACTTGCTTAGAAGGCTCCTTTCACTCTTCTTAGAAGATTGCGGATCAGCAGACATGAACCCTGGCGCCTACTTGCTGGAACGCGGCTCGCGCCCAGCTGCTGGAAAGCGGCTCACGTTTGTCTGCTGGAACGCGGCTCGTGGATGGAGCTGTCAGAATCGGTTCATATCCATCCTTTGTATGTCCACTGGAAGGGATCTCTTCATAGAAGGAAAACGTCCTTTCTCAATACTCATACCAATGGCAAGATTTGTTCTTGTATCTTCATAAAAATCTTCGTCGCTGAATATTCCTCCTCCTTATCCGCCAAGGGGAAGGAGGTATAGATAATAACGGAGAAACACTGTTTTAGGATACCTTTCCAAAGGTTCTCCTTGGCAGTCTGGGACGCCACAGATCCTGCCGAGGGGACGCCTGACCGGTGGGGGCTCTCCCTAGCCCTCCTGCGGCTTTCGACTTTCCTCCTCCACTGGAACTGGGAGTCTGGAAGAGGTCTAGGCCTGGAGGCACTATGGAGCCGGTCAGAACGCACCCTCCACTTCACTGGGAACACTTATTCACTTCTTACATTTTAGTATCTCGCATTTTGAGCTACATCCCTTTATCTTCAAATTGCAACTATGGATTGTAGTTTCTGTGGAGTAAGAAGGTGATGAGGATGCAACAACTACTAGTACGCTAATGCTCTAACTGCTCGTTAGCACAAAAGCTATTAAAGCTTCTAAAGGAAGCGTATCTAGTTATATGCTTTTCTGACTTCCTAAAGTAGGAAATTAGAGTTTTATATTTCCTCAATAAAGTTGTAACACTTATTACACGTATTAAAGAATAAAAATTAATAATTCCCTTTCTTGCAAACTATGTGAGTGTCTACCGAAAAATTCGGTAGTTTCACGTAATATATTCTTCGAAATTTCGAAGCGCAATTCATTAAAAAGTTAATAAAAGCGTATGCCAAACCAAAGACCCAGTACTTCCCTGCAAAAGACAGCCCAGAAGATCGATGGCGATGAAAAACAAAAATCAAGTCAGGAGGTAGCAACAATGTATGTTGACACTACCGCGACAGAGAAAATCTGGATTCTAGAACGGTAATAGTTCCTATTCCTGCCACCCAGCGGCGGGGCGGTATATCACCTGACCTACCAGTAGCGTGTGCCGCGAAATTCGAATTTCTGTCGGGGACGACGGGACGACGGAGTCTATAGCTAAGTATATATCTGACAGGAAAGTTCATGTACAAAAACGTAAAGTATAAAAAAGTAAAAAAAAAAATGTAAAAATCAAAAAGAGAAAAAAAATTTAATTTGAAGTTTTTTGTAAAGTGTTACGGTTTTGTTAATTGTGTTTCGTAAAGTTTAGTTTGTTTCCTGACATTTTTAATGTGTTTCATTAAGTGTAAGAACTACGTAACAAATTTTCTGCCATTTGTCCTCCTCTGTCGCCACTTTCGGAGATAGCCTCACTCAAAAAGTTAAGCTTCCACATTTTACTACATACGTATGTATGTACGTACAGTATTTCTTGTATACCTTGTAACTAATACACTTTATTTACAGGTACATACATATTAGTACTACTAGTACGTACTATTAAGTTAGGTATTGAATGGTCCAAATTGTTGTAGTATTTCATTGTTTATAGGTCAATTTAGCTTTATGAAATTTACTGGGTTGTTTTTGGAGGGCTTGGAACGGATTAGCCATTTTACATGTAAAATACGGTTCAAGATACGAAAAACTCATGATACGAAGGCCGCCTCGGAACGGATTAATTTCGTACCTCGAGGTACCACTGTATTCACAGGGGGGTCTGGTATACATCCTCGTGAATACCGGGGACCACTGTGCAGTGGACGAGACGTAATCTAATTACTACAATAAAACAGCTCCGCAGGAATGGGGAAAGTCACATGACCTTGATCATGTTCTTCTTGTAACTTTGTGATCACATATTCTAATGGAACTTCAGTAAATAATGCTGTAACATCTAAAACCACCATCCTTTCGTCTACCCAATTACTATCTTTGACCGGCTGTAAAAACTGGAATGAATGCTGCAAATGAGCACTTGAGAACATGCCAAGATACTGATTTAGAAGCTGAACCAACCAGACTGCTAATGTGTTTTGCGGTGAACCACAAGCAGCAATAATAGGCCTGAGGGGGGCACTCAGGTTTGTGAACCTTAGGTCAACCACAAAAGGTATACTTGGGGATCTTGATGAGATTTTTTATAAGACTACTTTGTGCAAAGGAATAGAAAAGGAATTAGCTATTTTTCTGTTTTCTATTAAATTCTTGTTGCATTTTGATGGCAGTGAGGGGAGTGGGGGGACAGCAGGGTGAGGTACATTTGGGTATCATTTAAAAGGGCATAAGCTTTCTCCAAATAATCACTTGTGCTCATGACTACTATAGCTCCACCTTTGTTGGCTCTCATGATCATGATTTCTTTTGTTTCTTTTTAAGGAAGCTGGTGCTAGTTGATGCCTTTTTGGTAACACATTACTAGCCTTATTATTTATATTATCATTCAGAATAGCACCTTTTAAGAAATTTATAGTAAAGTACGGGTGTTTGAAATTAAATAAATTAATACTAGTAAGAATTTGGTAAGATGCATATTCGTTACGTTTGTATTTTATGAGGGTCTCTCGGTGCTTAGGCTAAGTACCGATAACCAAACAACTGCAACATCTATTAACCATTAAACACTGAGCCGGTATTTCTGAAAGTGTCTCCCGTATGCTGGCGGCGTTCGCGAGTGAGCGCCGAAGCGGAAAAAAGTTTTTTTTTCCAAAAATCACAGCATGCTTAATTTTCAAGATTAAGAGTTCATTTTTGGCTCCTTTTTTTGTCATTGCCTGAAGTTTAGTATGCAACCATCAGAAATGAAAAAAATATCATATATAAATATTGGAATATATGACAGCGCGAAAAAACAATTTCATATATAATTGTATAGAAATCGCGCTGTGAGCAAAATGGTTAAAGTTAATGAGTTAATTATTTTTTTCGTTGTATTGTACACTAAATTGCGATGATTTTGGTAGATAACAAATTGCAAAACGATCAAAGCAACACAGAGAAAATATGATCACAATATGATGCATGAATTCGTAACGCTTGGACGTAAAAAAAAGCAGTTTTAAAAAATTCACCATAAATCGAAATATTGTGCTAGAGACTTCCCGTTAGTTGCAAAATGAAGGTAATTGATTGAATATTACTAGACTGTAAGTGTTGTCTTACAATTGCAGTTTTCGACCATTTTGGTCGAGTTATATATGAAATTGCGCACATTTTCATATATAAAACTTTATATAATTTAAAATGGTGCAAACATTACGACAATCGGATGAAAAAATTTCTGATTTTCTTTCAGAAGAGTTACCGCGCGGACGTAAGGAAATTTTTTTTTTTTTTCAAAAATTCACCATAAATCAAAATATTGTGCTAGAGACTTCTAATTTGTTGCAAAATAAAGGTAAATGATTGAATATTACTAGAATGTAAGAGTTTTAGCTTAGAATTGCGTTTTTTGACCATTTCGGTCAAGTCAAAGTTGACCGAAGGTTGATATTTTGGCACATCGTTAGTTATATGAAAATATTTCAAAACTGATAAAAGCTACAACCATGGATGTATTTTGTTGCATTCTACATGAAATTGCACACATTTTCATATATAAAACTTTATTTAATGGTTAATATAGAACTGTGCAAATATTACGACAATCGGACAAAAAAATTAATGATTTTTTCGGCAGTTACCGCACGGACGTAGGAAAGTTTTTTTTTTTTTTTTTTATAAAATTCACCATAAATCAAAATATTGTGCTAGAGACTTCCAATTTTTTGCAAAATGAAGGTAAATGATTGAGTATTACTAGAATGTAAGAATTTCAGTTTACAATTGCGGTTTTCGACCATTTCGGTCGAGTCAAAGTTGACCGAAGGTTGAAATTTTGGCACATCGTTAGTTATATGAAAATATTTTTTCAACTGATAAAGCTACAACCATGGATGTATTTTGTTGCATTCTACATGAAATTGCACACATTTTCATATATAAAACTTTATTCAATGGTTAATATAGAACTGTGCAAATATTACGACAATCGGACAAAAAAATTAATGATTTTTTCGGCAGTTACCGCACGGACGTAGGAAAGTTTTTTTTTTTTTTTTTTTTTTGTTTTTTTTTTTTTTTTTTTATAAAATTCACCATAAATCAAAATATTGTGCTAGAGACTTCCAATTTTTTGCAAAATGAAGGTAAATGATTGAGTATTACTAGAATGTAAGAATTTTAGTTTACAATTGCGGTTTTCGACCATTTCGGTCGAGTCAAAGTTGACCGAAGGTTGAAATTTTGGCACTTATCGTTATGTATATGAAAATATTTCAAAACTGATAAAAGCTACAACCATGGATTGTTTTTAATTGTATTTTACATGAAATTGCGCACATTTCCATATATAAAACTTTATGTAACAGCTAATGTAAAACTGCAAACATTACGACAATGGGACAAAAAATTTATAATTTTTTCGGAAGTTACCTCGCGGACGTAAGGAAAAAGATTTTTTCCTAAATTCACCATAAATCGAAATATTGTGCTAGAGACTTCCAATTTTTTGCAAAATGAAGGTAAATGATTGAATATTACTAAAATGTAAGAGTTTTAGCTTACAATTGCAGTTTTCGACCATTTCGGTAGTCAAATTTGATCAAAGGTTGAAATTTTGGCACTTTTTGTTATATGAAAATATTTCAAAACTGATAAAAGCTACTACCATAAGTTTAAGTTGTTTTTTTATTGTATTCTACATGAAATTGCGCACATTTTCATATATAAAACTCAATATAACGTCTAATATGAAATGGTGCAAAAATTATGTCAGTGACGAAATAATTTCTGAGATGTGTCGCTGATGCTTTTTAGTGCGAGAAGAAAGAAATTCGCGCTTGCGCGCCTGGGTAATGATTGTAAACAAAACAACAGCTTGATCCGTGAACTCCCAGCATCCCCCAAGGCGCGTGATTCAAAAGTTTTTGCCAAGTAGGCCTATAACTATTTTTCCGTGAATTTTTAATTAAACTTATTTTTGTCGACGTTTCGTACGTCGGTTAATTTTCGTCAATGTTTAATACGTCCAATCGGCGTTGAAGGGTTAATAAAAAAACTAACTAAACCTATTTCACAACAAGACATATTTAAGTCATATTTCAAACCAAAACAGGATAGGTTTGTTTTTATCTTATAATACAATAGCCTATGCCACTGATAACCAGACAACGGTGCTATAAACCCTACAGAGGGTAACCAATACCAATGGTAACCGGGGCACTGCCTGTACTTGTTAACAGGTATTTACATTTTACATCCCTTGTTATCCTCATTACAATTACCCTTCTGTTTCTTTCGGTTGCTGAAGTGGTGATTATATCATAGAAACTCTTCTGGTATGACTTTTACTTTTCCATAATATCAATGATCAGTCAGAAAATAAATGTGTATATATATACTGTGCTAAAATTTACAGACATTTTTTTGGTTTGGTAAAACATATTGCTGTTCTCTTATACCAACTCAATAGACATAGCTGCTGCGAACACAGGTTTGCTTACTACAAAGTGAATAAGTAGAGTCGGCCCCTGCTATCCGTAGACTCGCCTATTCACTGATTTTTCTACGGACCACATATGGGCAATTAATTGCAGAAAATTTGCCTATATGCTGTATTTTTCACTGAGAAATATTCACAAATTACTTTATACTTTTGTGACTAAATGCACATTTTGTAATAAAACTATTAAAATACTTGGGTATAAGCATTTTTAGTTTTTTTTTTTTTTTTTGCTTTAACTATTAAAATAGGCAGTTCCAAGCATTTTTAGAGGGGGTTTATGTATTCTCTGATTTTAGCTATTCACGGGTGTGTGTGTGTGTGTGTGTGTGATACCAATCCCCGCGAATATTGGGGGTCTACTATATATTTGTAATTTATTATTATAATTACTATACACCTATTCAATTAAATTTGTTTATAATATTCAGTTGTTAATCACTCAAAAGAAATTTAGAGTATGTACTCGTAGGCACTCTATAGCACTAAAACCATCATCAGCCAGTTGCCCAAACCTACATAAAACCTGACCTTGAGCACATGAGGTATAGAGATTTTCTAGGGGCTTTTTGTGACAAAACCCAAACCTTAGATGCTAAAAAATAAGGTAATTCAAAATTTAAAAGTTAAGCTTTTTATTTCACAACTTTCATCAGTGATTTCAATTTCTGATGTTTTACAAATATACCTGTATAATGCAATACATTAGGAAGCTAATGCATAAAACCTTAGCATACTATTTCCATTCCACTTTTTCTTATAATTTGAGAAGAATTCTTATAAATCAATGTACATACCTGAGCCTTTTGTGTGTTGACTTAAATCATAGGCACTTCGATCTGCGCATCCAACACATTCAATCCAACCATAAGAAGTAAGACACTCTGCATCCCAGCAATCACATGCATAGTGAGCCATCTCATTTCCTAAATGTTGCCGAAATCTTAGTTTTTTGGGATTAATGCCAATCTTGAGAAGGTACTGTTGAATACGGGCCATATAGTAACCTAAGGTTTCGTTGGCTACTAAACCCTGTATAAAATAAAAGACAAATTAACATTTTTTACATTACATTTTAAGGCTATTTATTCAATAAACCACCACAAAAAACCTCATTTCCAGACATTAAATTTTAAGGGATACACTATATTCACTAAACATTTTCCACTCTGGAGTGGGTGGCATCAGCCAAGTAAAGCATCCTAGTAAATCTGAAGCTTTAACTATTCTTGGTGCAAATTTTGACTCTCATCATACTTTCACTTTCGATAAACATCTACTGAAAGTGTCAGCAAATGCCACACAGATGTATTCTACGTAAGCCCCATATATTTATATATAAATAAAGTAATACAATCATTGCAACCTGTTTTGGGTCATTTATAGATCTTTTATTATTATTCTTCAATGGATGAAACCTATTCATATGGAACTAGCCCACAAGGGCCCTGACTTGAAATTCAAGCTTCCAAAGAGTATGGTGTTCATTACAAAGAAGCAAGATAAAGTGTACAGTGAAATAAAAAAAATTCTGCTTATAAAATTTTAAAATTAATTACTGTAATAAATATAGATAATGTATTAAAATGCAAGAAGAGTAGCGTTAGGGTGGTAATGCATTGCATTTCTGCTTGAGATTTTGAATTTCCAATTACACATCCTCTGGGGGAGGCTGTTCCACTGTCCAAAGGTGTACAGAATAAAGGATCTCTAGAACCATGAAGTTTGACAGCAAGACACATTTACATATTGGTGGGGCTGTTCTCTTTTAGATAAACTTATTCATGGCGGTAGGTTTCAGGTTTCCTAACATTACAAGTTATGACTGGACCATTGACGAATAGTCTTTGTCAAGTTTTCATAAGTTGTATTTTAACAGATCTTTCATATTCGCAACTGATCCCTGATCCTCATTTCCTACCAAGAGCAACCAGATTTGCTGAACAGCAGCACCAATATACAATAAATGTGCCAGAGATCCTTCACTCCTCATAGCACTGGACAGTGGAACAGTCTCCCAGAAATGATGTGCAATTGGAACTTAAAAAGTTAAAGCAAAGATGCAACACATTACTACCCTAGAATAGTTCTCCTTGTATTTTAATTACCAACTAACATTTCTGTCTGCTTATTTATTTTGTTCATTTTTTCTAATATTTAATCTCTTTGTTTCTGTATTTCTTATTACCTTCTATTATTTCTTTTAAAATACCAAATTTTTTTGAGGCTGGAATTTCAAGTCATTGGCCCCTGTGGGCTTCTTTCCTATTTTCAACAGTATTACTGCACAGGCAGTCCCCAGTTACTGGCGGACTCAGTTATCGGCGATCCAGTTTTATGGCATTTAAAATCAGCATTTTATGATGCCATAAGCATCATTATGGTGCCATAAATCACTGACTTTCGGTTAATGGCGGTTTTTGCGTCGGCACACCCCTGGGAATGGAATCCCCACCAATAACCAGGGACTGCCTGTACTGTACTTAATGCATTATTGATGTGTTACACATTTTTTAGTATGTGTACAAGTGTTGAGGGCATAAGCATACATATGCATCAATTATGAGACACTTAGAATGCTCTCTCTCTCTCTCTCTCTCTCTCTCTCTCTCTCTCTCTCTCTCTCTCTCTCTCTCTCTCTCTCTCTCTATGTATGTTTTTTGTATGATAAATAAATGATTTACTAATTTTCAAATATCAATATTAACGTTAACAACAATAATATCAATTCATTAAAAATACTAAAGTGAATTAGTAAAGTTTTAGTTCATAAATTAAAAAATTATGTAAGAATAAAGGCAATCCCAGACTTCATGCATCTTTCTTTCAAACTCCAGGTACCAAACTGAGGACCAACAGCTGTCAAATATATCAAGTAATGTACCAGGAGGGGAGGGAGTCTCTCTCTCTCTCTCTCTCTCTCTCTCTCTCTCTCTCTCTCTGGCCACATGAGATACTCATGTCATAGTGGTATCTCTTGCCCTCTGTTTGGCATGGATGTTTATGCATTACTATATTTTATGGTGAAATAATAATATACAGTACTAGTTATCAAATAATATTAAGTTTACTGAGATTAAGCAATAACATCTCTCTCTCTCTCTCTCTCTCTCTCTCTCTCTCTTACGTATGTTTATTGTTTTGTAATATAAATAAATGATTTACCTTATAAATAATTTTCAAATATTAATAAATGATTTACCTTATAACTAATTTTCAAATATTTTTAAGATTAAAAAAAATAGTAATTACAGCTCTTTTTATCCAATTGGAGGAAGGAGGGCGGGGGAGTCTGTTATTGGCTGTAGGTATATATTTTTAATGGTAAAATGTTCAAGATGACTTTGAAATTATATTAATAATATAACCTCAAAGTCTAATACAATAATAGGTTAGTAATTTTAGGTATATTTGAAGTAGGATGATATTTAAGGTACGCATTTGGTATTTGAACTTTCAAGATAGGCAGTTATAAGCATTTTTAGTGGTGGTTCTAACTATTCGCTGGGGTGTCTGGTACATATCCCCCGCAAATACGAGGGGATCACTGTACAAGGGAGCAATTCAATTTCCAGCTGTATCTCTGAATTCAAAGATTTATCTGAATTCAGATGCTATTTTTATAAAGAAAGAAATACGACAAATTTTTAAGACAATTTGTATTTTTCATAGCTACAAACCTGAGGTCATAACAATAGGATAATTTCTAGTGCCTAGCTGGATCCAGTTAAAAAAGCAAATGAAAGCAAGGAATCTTGTGATATTTGGCAATGCATGCGTAAATCGGGTGAAGAATGGTCAAAGACTATTCACCTACGCCAACGCGTCAGTCTTTCCCAACTCAGGATGTCTTAACACACAGAGGGGCGGCTAGAGGTGGGCAGTATATGTTAAGATCTCAGGTTTGTAGCTATGAAAAATACAAATTATCTTGGAAAATTTTTCATTTGTTCATACGCGAACAAACCATCGGTCTTAACAATAGGATAGACTCATAATTGGAGGGAGGTACAAGACATCCTAAATTAGCTGGGGGCCTACCCACCAGTCCAGCTTCTGGAGAGGGACTGAAGCCTGTTGAGAAACTAGATAAAGTGATATCTAACCATTCAGACCCTGAGTGACGTACAATGATATATGGGAGAACCATTGTATAGGGAACCAAAGAGAAAAACTTTGACTGTCCAAAGCAAACCAGCACACCAGGGTTTGTAATACTCTCAACTCCTCCTTGCCAAGGAGTGGACCATATGCTACCGAATAGCGGGTTTGATATTTGCATATTAAGCGACCACACTATCAGTATGACTACGTTACTCACTTGTATCAGATCAGTCCAGTGAATGACGTGTCTATTCCTTAACCCGCCTGAAGGAAGAGGGAAAGGTACAAGAGAAAGGTGACCAGCCAACTCACTCATTCTCTCATCCACACAATCATCTAAGATACAAAAGTGCCCTGTTAAGGGCAACTATGAGTTACACAACCTGTTGGGCAGCCACCACAGGACCCAGGGAAAACGTATCCGTAGATCTGTGGGCAACATCCGTAAGATAGAAAGAGGCAAACGTGGACTGATGTAACCAAGTACCAGCGCTCAGCACTCTTTGTACAGCTAAGTTCTTTTTGAAAGCCAGAGAGGGACCAATACCCCTAACGTCATGCGCTCTAGCCTGCACAGACGTGGTGATGGAATCATCAAGAGTCAAGTATGCCTGTCTGATGGCTTCCCATACCCAAAGAGAGATAGTATTCTTAGACACCTCTTTCTTGTAGGGCCTGTGCTAACAAAAAGTCTGCAGCAGCCTGGTCTAAGGTGCCGAGTCCTTTTAACCCTCTTACGCCGATTGGACGTATTAAATGTCGAGTCAAAATGTCTCCCGTATGCCAATTGGACGTATCATACGTCGGCTCAAAAAAGTTTTTTTTTAAATTCGCGGAAAAATACTTATAGGCCTACAGCCGAAAAATTTTGAATCATGCGCCTTGGGGATGCTGGGAGTTCACGGATCAAGGCGTTGTTTTGTTTACAATCGCTACGCAGGCGCGCAAGCGCGAATTTCTTTCTTATCGCACTAAAAAGTATCAGTGACACATCTCAAAAATTATTTCGTCACTTTGACATAATTTTTGCACCATTTTAAATCATCCTTTACATGAAGTATTATATATGAAAATGTGCGCAATTTCATGTAAAATACAACAAAAAAAATACTCATGATTGTAGCTTTTATAAATTTTGAAATATTTTCATATAAATAACGATAAGTGCCAAAATTTCAACCTTTGGTCAACTTTGACTCTACCGAAACCAAATGGTCGTAAAACGCAATTGTAAGCTAAATTTTTATATTATAGTAATATTCAATCATTTGCCTTCATTTTGCAACAAATTGGACGTCTCTAGCACAATATTTTGATTTATGGTGAATTTATGAAAAAACTTTTTCCTTACGTTCGTGCGATAACTCTTCCGATAAATTTTTTCGTGCGATTGTCCTAATGTTTGCATCCTTTTAAATTTGCCGTTACATAAAGTTTTATATATGGAAATGTGCGCAATTTAATCATGCAACAATACAAACTAAAAACACCCATGGTTGTAGCTTTTATCAGTTTCGAAATATTTTAATATAAGTAATGTTAAGTGCAAAAATTTCAACTTTCGGTCAACTTTGACTCTACCGAAATGGTCGAAAAACCCAATTGTAAGCTAAAACTCTTATATTCTAGTAATATTCAATTATTTACCTTCATTTTGCAATGACTTGGAAGTCTCTAGCACAATATTTCGATTTATGGTGAATTTATGAAAAAAAAAAAAAAAAAAAAATCAAAAAATTCCTTACGTTCGCGCGTAACTTCTTCCGAAAAATCAGAATTTTTTTTGGTAACCGATTGTCGAAATGTTTGCACCATTTAAAATTAGCTGTTACTAAATTTTATATATGAAAATGTGCGCAATTTCATGTAAAATACAACTAAAAATGATTGAAGGTTGTAGCTTTTCTCTTTTTTCGAAATATTTGCATATAAATCACGATAAATAGAAAAAAAACCACGTTCCGTCAAATTTGACTCTACCAAAATAGTTGAAAACGCAAATTGTAAGCTAAACTCTAGGCCTAGTAATATTCCGTCATTTTCTTCATTTTGAAACAAATTTGAAGTCTCTAGAACAATATTGTGATTTATGGTGAATTTTTGAAAAATATATTTACCTTCACTCCGCTCGCTGATTCGCGGCGCAAGTCCTCCGAAATACGTACATTGCATTATCCTAATATTTGCTCCTTTTAATATTAGCCTTTTTATAGAGTTTCATATATCAAAATGTGCGCAAATTCATGAAGAATACAATAAAAAATAATTGAAGGTTGTAGCTTTTTCCATCTCCGAAATATGTGCATATAAAAAAATATATATAAAAATTTCGACATTCGGTCAAATTTAACTCGTCCGAAATGGTCGAAATCTGCAATTCTAATCTAAAACTCTTACAGTATCGTAACATTCAATCATTTGTCTTAATTTTGAAACAAATTGGAAGTCTCTGGAACAATATTTAGAATTACTGTGAATTTTTGAAAATAAAATTTTTTTACGTCCGCGCGTTACGAATTCGTACATCATTTTGTGATAATATTTTTCCGGTGTTGCTTTTATTATTTTACTATGTATTATATATCAAAATGATTGCAATTTAGTGTACAATACAACGAAAAAAAAGTAACTCGTTAGCTTTGACCGTTTTTTGCACAGCGTGATTTGAATACAATTATCTATGAATTTTTTTTTTCGCTACCATATATCGCATTATTTACATATGATAATGATATTATTTTTCATTTCTGATGATTGCATACTAAACTTCAGGCAATGACAAAAAAAATGAGCCAAAAATGAACTCTTAATCTTCAAAACTAAGCGTGCTGTGATTTTTTGAAAAAATTATTTTTTCCGCTTCCGCGCTCACTCCAAACCGGCGCCGGCATACGGGAAAGGTTTTGATTTTTAGGGCTTCGGCGTAAGAGGGTTAAGATAGCAACGCAGGGCCTGGGCAGGGCACAACAAAAGCTCTTGAGTATCACCACCCACAAAGTCATTCAGTGATGGAATGGAAAACGAAGTGAACCTGTCATTGTGCACAGAGGGATTTTGGGTCTTGGCCACGAATTCTGGGACAAATTCGAAGGGCATTGACCTGCAACCCCTGGTGCGCTTCACCTCATACCTCAGACCATGGAGCTCTCCTACCCTCTTGGAAGATGCTAAGGCTAGAAGGAAAACTGTCTTGAGCGTCAAGTTCCTGTCAGATGAGCGACACAAGGGTTCAAATGAACCCTTAGTAACATCCCACGCCGGAGGCTTGAGCTCTCTAGAACTCGACTGCTCAAACCCCTTAACTAGCAGGGAAAGTTCCCAGGAAGAGATGTCGACACCTTTAAGGGGGCC
This sequence comes from Macrobrachium nipponense, assembly GCF_015104395.2. Classification (NCBI taxonomy): domain Eukaryota; kingdom Metazoa; phylum Arthropoda; class Malacostraca; order Decapoda; family Palaemonidae; genus Macrobrachium; species Macrobrachium nipponense. Next base: position 47,174,133 of record NC_061090.1, read on the forward strand.
GGCCGGAACCCTTATATATGGGGGTATAAGGCAATAAATGCAGTCATGAAAAAATTCAAGGAGCTTTGTTTGGCAATGGAGAATACATATACAAAATATTTTGTCAAAATTCCTCTTACTTTCGTAGTTACAGGGTAATTAGTAAACGTATCTCAATAAACCAAAAACGTTGATCCGTACAAGAAAATGCAATATTTCTTGTTATCGTAAATTTTGATAATTAATGCCAAAGCAATTGTGAGCAATGGCATCTGTAGAGATTCCATGAGGCGGCAGGAGGGAACTTGGTCAGTTTACCACCTTCCAGTGCGAGGAGAAGCCTCTTGTAGTGTACACGTTTCAGTTTCACCTCTGACATTCGCTTGCTTTTACATATGTTTATCTTTGTTTCAGCAAGAAATTCATCAAGCCAATGAGGAAAAGACTAGCAATACATCTCGCTAACATACAGACGAAGAAAATTAGCTCTAATATGATTACAGAATATCATAATATATGCAATATTAGCGTAGTTAGTGAAGAGAGAGAGAAGGAGGGGTGTGTAGCTAGGAATGCCCCAGTCTTGCCTGATGCACACGTCGTGCAGTAACCCAAGCTACGGTCTTTGAGCAAAGGGATCTTCATTTATGATAAATAACATAGTTTTGGTTTATTAATACCCAAAAAGGAATATGAAATTCATAATAATCATGATTTATTAACATTGTCTTTGTAAAAAAAGAGAGCACACGTTCGAGTTTCACCTCTGACATTCTCTTGCTTTTAAGTTTATCTTTGTTTCGGCAAGAATTTCATCATGCCAAAGAGGAAAATACAAGGAAAACATACAGAAGAAGAAAATTCTCTGAAATAAGCCGAGTTACTGAGGGAGAGAGAGAGAGAGAGAGAGAGTTGCGTAGGAAGGATTGCCCAATCTTGCCTGACACAGTGCCCCAGGCTACGATATATGAGCAAAGGGATCATCATTTATGATTAAATTATGAGAAATAACATAGTTTTGGTTTATTAATACCCAAAACAGATATATGCATTCATAATAATCATTATTTATTAACACTGTCTTTATAAATATACGAAGGAAAACTGAACACCCGTATCTCAAAACTAAACTTATTGACCTTCAAAATCTATCATCTCACATATTTTAAAAGCTATAGCACTGAAATTCGGTATATAACTCAGAAAGACATTATAGAACAATCAAATGAAACCCTTTTTTCCAATTTATGTTTCGTCTTCTTTTTATACAATTTTTTTTCTTATTTATAGGGTTTATTTTGTTACCTTAATGAAAAATTCATATCTAGCAAAAAAAAGGGATTTTGACGAAGGAAAAATCTATTTCTGGGCAACGACCTGTGTCGCCCTGTGAAATGGTTCCTTGGATACTATTTCTTAGGAATAAATATTGCTATTCATCCTAGAGAAAAAAGAAACAATATAATGCCAAGATAAATGCTCACTCACCTAATAGAAGTGTCGGTATAGTAAGGAGCGAGTGGAATCACTACCAGTAGTAAGGGGTTCCCTTGCCATTTAGCTTCGTTCCTTCGACAAAACCCCGAACCCCTAATCGGAGGAGCCCGGTGCTACAGCTTATCCGGTCCCTACTACTACCGTGAGCGCCTCCGATGCCTGAGACATCATTCCTGAAGATAGCCTCCAAGCTTGGGGTAAGCTGGGTGAGGACAATCTAACTACAGGGTGGGGTTTGTTTCACAGGGCGACACAGGTCGTGCCCAGAAATAGATTTTTCCTTCGTCAAAATCCCTTTTCTGGCTTAACCTGTGTCGCCCTGTGAAATAGTACCAGAGAATGCTAAAACACCAAGCTTGAGGGACAGTACAGATAAATTAAGAAGGTAAAGTTAAACACTTGTAAGGTTAATAGTATAATAAACTAAAATTACAGTCTTACAATATGGAAAAGTATAAGCCCTAAAACATGGGTTATAACTTAAAATTAGTTAGCCTAACAACAAGCAATAAATATACAGGTTAGGCAGAGACAGGATTATAAGTTGATATATACAAAAGAATGGAACTGAATCCAACTTGAATGATGAACAATAGCAAAACTCAAGGTAACCCAATACATGGAGGCGACAAAATAAACTAAGTAAGGGTGCAATGGGGCAGTAGAAGGGAAGGCTACAAGAAGTTATAGGAAAATTTAAGAATCAGGAGAAACTGTGTTTCCAGCTGCCACTGCTGGAAATTTGAGGGCTTCTAAGGGTTTTAGGTAGTGCCGTTTGAAAACTGTCGGAGATTTCCAGCCTGTATATTTCTTAAGATTGTCAAAATTCATGTGTTGGAAATAATTAATAGATGTGGCCACCGCCCTAACATTGTGGGCTCGAAGGAAAGGACTCTGGATTGGCCTGTTTAATGAAGTATAAAATTTGTTGCCTTATCCCTTTTAGGGATAATGTACCACAATTCCTCCTAATGAACAACGGGCCTGAAGATTTCAGAGTTCTTCTGCTTAGGTAGGCTCTTAATGAGTTGACAGGACAGGTAGTGGTAGGATTTTCCACGAGGACCATCTGTCCTGTGGATCTTCATTTTTGGCTAGAAAATGGCGATCTGGGGATAAGAGGACTTCCCCTGAGGGGAGGAACTCAATGTGGCCTGGTTCCCTTGATAAGGCTGACAGTTCTGATATTCTAGCTCCGGAGGCTAAACTTAATAAAAATAGGGTTTTCCTCAGGAGGGTTATATAATTGCAAGAGTCATTGTTAATGTCCGAGGCTAGTTTGAGGACATCATTTAGGAACCAAGAGACTGATTTAGGTCTCGTTGATGGTCTTAATCTAGCACAAGCTTTTGGTATGGACATAAAGTATGAATCCATAAGGTCTATGCTAAAACCAAATTTGAAGATCTTTTTAAGAGCTGATTTGGTCGTAGTGATAGTGCTTGCTGCTAAACCTTTCTCAAACAATGATCTGAAGAAAGTTATGGCTAGGTTCGTTGTTCATGACTTGGGAATTTGACATCTTAAGGAGCTCTGTAGTTTCTTGACAGATGAATCATATTGCCGGAGAGTAGATTCTCTTTTATCTGATTCCAAGAATGAGATATTCTGGGGATCAATTTCTGCATTCCTCGTAGCTGCTAATTTCAGGAAATCCATAAAGTTAGGGTTTTCTGAATTCTTGAGGAAGCGGACACAGTCTGAGTTTGCACTAACTGGGTTAGTTTGGGGTTGGGAATCCGTAGTGGTCGGAGTCTCAACTCTAGGAGTAGAGGGAACCAATTGCTCTTGGGCCAGTTGAGAGCTACTAGAGTTACTTGGCCTTTGAATGTTCTGAGTTTGTATAAAACTTTCATGAGAAGGTTCACCGGAGGGAAGAGGTAAATATTCTTCCATTTGTTCCAATCGAGGATCATTGCATCCGTAGCGTATGCTAGAGGATCGAGGTCAGGTGCCACGTAACAAGGGAGTTTGTGGTTTGACTCCGTGGCGAAGAGGTCTACTTGGAGTCCGGGGACTTGTAGACTGATCCAATTGAATGAACTCCTGTCCAGTGTCCACTCCGATTCCAACGGAGCGGAGCGAGATAGAGCGTCTGCTACTACGTTCTTGAACTCCTGCAGGTGAGTGGCTGACAGGTGCCATTTGTTTTTTGTTTGCCAGAGAGAAGATGGCTATCATGACATGGTTCAAGTGGCTTGACTTGGATCCGCCCCTGTTGATGCAGTGTACTACTACTGCACTGTCCAGAACTAGTTTGAAATGTGAGTTCTTGGGCGGACGGAGTCGTTTCAGTGAGGGAATACTGCCATGGCCTCCAGTACATTGATTATGTAGTGGCGGAATGTTAACGACCAATTTCCTTGAGCTTTTTCGTACTGGGAGTATCTCCCCCCCTGTTAGTGAGGCGTCTGTGTGGATCACTAATGATGGAGGAGGGAACTGTAGAGGAATTGCTTTTGAAAGATTCTTTGTCTCCGTCCATGGGCGGAGACGTTTCCGTAAGATCGCTGGGATAGAGGCTAGTTTGTCCCGTGATTCTGCAATTTGCTCTTGAGCGCCATACTCTGTTTTAAATATCTTTGAGTTTGGCTCTTAGCAGAACGTCTGTGACTGATGCAAAACTGGAGTGAGCCCAGGATCCTCTCCTGGCACCTCCTGGATGTTAGTTGTCGTTTGAGAAATTGTTTTGTAGCTCTTGCAATTTCTTTCCTTTTCAACGGCGGAATTGATAGATTTGTGTGCGATTGTAAGTCCCACTGAAGGCCTAACCACTGGAATCGAGATTCCGGTGTTAGTCTGGACTTGGTTTTGTTTATTTGAAAACCTAAATGTTCTAGGAATTTGATCACTCTGACCGTTGCTTCTTGCATTCTTTGGGGTTCTTTGCCCAAATAAGCCAATCGTCCAGATAAGCCACTAACATTATTCCCTGTTTCCTTAGCTCTTGCACTACTGCTTCCGCCAATTTGGTGAAGATCCTGGGGGCTATGTTGAGCCCGAATGGCATTACTTTGAAGGAGTAGGATCTGTTGCCTAGTTTGAAGTCTAGGAACGGATGGAAGTGTCTGGCTATGGGACATGATAGTAGGCATCTGTCAGAATCTATAGAGGTTGTGACGGCCCCACGGGGAAGTAAGGTCCGTACCTGTGAAACGGTCAGCATCCTGAACTTGTCGCAATGAATGATAAGTTCAGATGGGACAAGTCTAAGATGATTCTTCGGTTTTCCGAGTCTTTCTTTGGCACGCTGAACAAGTGTCCTTGAAATTTTAAATTGTTGACTCTTGAGACTACAGTGGACCCCCCGTATTCGCGTTCTCCAGATTCGCGGACTCACACATTCGCGGAAAATTCACGCATTCGCGGTATTTTTCTATGATAAATATCCACAAATTCCTGGTTTTTTTTGATGAATTTCATCATAAAATGCACTTTTTGTGATAAAACTATTAATAAAAACCATGTAGGAAAATTTTTAGTGGGTTTTACCTGAGTTGTAACTAACAAAATAGGCTGTCCTTTTAGCATTTTTAAAGGGGTTCCAAACAATTCGCGGATTCTAACTATTCACGGGGTGTGTGTGTGTGTGTGTGTGTGTGTGTGTGTGTGTGTGTGTGTGTGTGTGTGGTGTGTGTGTGTGTAAGGTACGCATCCCCCGCGAATACGGGGGGACCACTGTACTCCTTTGAGAAGGAGGTCTTTGGTATACTCTACCAATTCCGTTGTTGGTGCTTGATAGAATCTGTTGGAGGAGGGCCCTCTAGCCAACTCCAACCTAGGCCTTTTGTCACTATACTTTGAGCCCAAGGGCTGAACCCCCACCGCTGGCGGAAGAGGTACAGCCTCCCTCCTACCTTGGGACTCTCCTGCTGGTTTGCCGAGGGGCGGCCACCTCTTGCTCCTCGGAAACCTCTTCCTCTGTTAGCAGCACTGCCGGACCCTCTGAATCGAGAGGCACCTCTTGCTCTGCTACCTCTCGCAAACCTATTGAATGCCTGAAAGTTCTGGCTTTCATAGTTGGAGTTGTAAGCTGGCGAGACAGCAAAGGAAGTAGAGGGTTGAGGTTGCTGGGACTGAGGGGTCAGGACAAGGTATTGTTGCTGACCCTTCGACGATGGTTGCCCTTGTGATGCTGGGACTGCCTGAACCAACGTCTGCTGAGAAGGCTGGAAGGGAGAGAACTTCCTTGGTTTCTTCTTGATCCTTTGGTTAGGACCAGAAGATTCCTGCCTCCGCTTTGCTACCAGTCCCCACCTGACTCTGAGGCACTGGTTAACCTTTGAGGCTTCATGAAGGACTTCTGCTACCACTGGTGCTGGGAAGAGGTCCGTTCCCCAAATTGAGGAAGCAATCAGTTTGTTCGGTTCATGGCGGATAGTAGCTTCTGCCACAACGTGCTTCCTACAATTCCTCCTGGCTATGAGGAAGTCGTAAAGGTCACACTGCATGAAGGAAAGGGATCTCGCGAGCCTGGTCCGGGCGTCGTACTCCGTCTGGATGAGGGAGTCCGACAACCTAGGAAGTCTCTCACTAAAGAGAGAGGTGGCACAGTCCGCCTTTAGTTTTCCTACTGAAAAAGTAGGAACTGCCCCCTCGAAGTACGTCTCGGAGCCTGGGACTAAGAGAGAGGTGGGTTCCGTCTCACGTAGTTGAGGCAGGGGCTCGTCTTTCAGGGCGGCCTGAAAGGTTGCTTCCACTACCTTAAGGGTCAGTGGTTATTATTATTATTATTATAAAAGTAGTTTAACCAGACCACTGAGCTGATTTTCAGCTCTCCTAGGGCTGGCCGAAGGATTAGATAAAATGCCAGGTCTAGCTCTTAGGCCAGAGCTGGGACCAAAGTGGTCATTCAGGATAAATAAATAAATTGCACCATGGCAAATGCTTTCATACTAGAACACACACACAATAAATACTTTTATCATGTTCCCTTACATACATACTAAAACGGTATATCAAAATTCAGAATTAGTTTTAACTTTTTGAAATGTTTTAAAATTCACTAAAAACACCAATGTTTTATATTTTATCAATTAAAATGCAGTTCCTCAAAAAAAGTCAAAACTCGGAAACTACCTAAAACAATGTAAAAGATTCTGACAAAAATTTCTTTTATTGTCTTATTTCCAAAACAAGTTGACAGTCTCTGCTGGTCATACTTTGGACACTCGCACAAGACATGTCTGACTGTTACCAACTCCTTGCACTCCGAACACTCTGGAGCAGAGTCGTGTGGGCTGCTCATTAAGTGTCCATGTGTCAGACGGGTATGGCCTATACGTAGACGTGTCAGAATTACTTGTTCATGTCTCTCTCTGATATGATGAAACTCCATTTCCAACATCAGGTTTTATTTGCTTTAATTTGTTATTTTCTGACTCTTCATTCCAAATATGTTGCCATTTCCTTAAAAAAACAAAATACCCATCTTTATGTATGTTACATAATCACTCATTGGGAGATTCACACTTGATTCTTGTCATTTGTATTGCTTCTTTGGCTGCTTTGTCAGCCTCTTCATTTCCTTTGATCCCTACATGGGCAGGGATCCAACATATTTCTACTTTTTTCCCAATAATATATCTAATTTATGAAGTGATAATTTAATTTGTTTTACTTTATTATTTTTGGTTTGTAACTCTGGATGGCTTCTATGGCACTTCTCGAGTCACTAAAAATCACAAAATTAATTGAGTGATGTTTCTTTAATTATTTTTATGGCCGAGGCTATTGCGCAAAGTTCTGCTGTGAATATTGAAGCTGTATTAGGAAGAGAGAATTGGTATGATTTGTCCTGGGACACTGCAGCATATCCCACTCCATGTTCCGATTTAGATCCATCTGTGAATATTGCATAATGTGGACCTTTTCGGTTCATATGTTCTATTGTATGTTATCTATGGTGTGATGGCGTATATAAGTATTTTTTTGATAAATATTTTAATTGTGTGCAAGTTTTCATTTTATTCATTGTCCAAGGCGGAGGTAAATTTTACTACTGGAGGAATTTGTATATTCACATTTAGTGACTCAAACAGTCTTCTAGCTCTAATTGGAAAAGGGGGTGGTGATTGTGTTTATAAAAATATCTCTGAGTTCAAATAATTTTTTTTTGTTTTTGTTGGAGAATAGCTTGTCCTAATTCTCAGAGCACTCTTCATTATAACAAGCTCTCTATGGAGAGAGAGAGGTAGTTCACCACATTCAACCTGTAAATGAAGAGGGTCGGTGATGATTTAAAGGCTCCTGAACATATTCTAAGGCCCTTCATTATGAACTGGGTCCAACGTTTTCAGTGCTGCGTCTGATGCCGAGCCATATACTTCGCTACCGTAATCAATTATAGATAGGACTGTGCTTTGTACAGTAATGTAAGGGTTTGTCTCATCGGCTCCCCAATTAGTGTTTGATAATTTTTCTAATTAGATTTAATAAGCTTTTTTTACATTTGATTTCAAGTATGTTATGTGTGGTTTCCAGTTTAAGTGAGTATCAAACACTAAAACCTAAAAATTTTGCAGTTTGTCTAATTGGTATACTAGATGTTTTGATAAATCTATTACTTCATCATTCATCCATCTTTTATCTTTATAAAATACTACTGCTTGAGTCTTATGTATGGATAACTTAAATCCTACAGATGAGGTCCATTCATTTATTTTTATAATACTTTTATTAATGATGCGTTCTGCATGTTTAATACGAGAGGCTGAATAATATATGGCAAAATCATCCATGTAAAGGTTGCTTTTAATTCCAGTGGGTAGATTTTTATTAATATCATTAAGTTGCCAGGTAAACAGTGTGCCACTAAGGACATTCCCTGTGGAACACCATTTTCAAGTGGAAATGTTCTCGATAATACATCATCGATTCTCACTTGAAAGCTACGATTTGTTAAAAGTTTTGGATGAACCTAGGTAAATGTCCACGAATGTTGTTATTTTGTAAAGTTTTTAATATAGGGTACCTCCAGGTAGTATCATAAGCCTTTTCAATGTCAAAAAAGACTGCTACAGTTATTTGCTTTCGCTCAAATCCTCTTCGTATATGGTCTTCGAGGTTAGAGAGAGAATCTAACGTAGATCTGTTGCACTGTGACCCAAATTGAGTGGGAGTCAAGATTTTATTTTCTCGAATGTGCCATGTTAATCGAGCATTTACCATTTTTTCTAGTAACTTGCACAAGCAACTTGTTAGAGAAACTGGTCTGTAGTTATTTGCATCACTTGGATCTTTTCCAGGTTTGGGGATAGGAATAATTATAGCTTTACGACCATTCATCAGGAAATAAATTTCTAAGCCATAAATGATTATTAAAAATGTACAAGTATGTCTTCGCCAGAGGTGCTAAGTGGCAGATCATCTTCAAAACAAATATTGTCACCTCCAGGAGCATATTTATTGCTGTTAGTGAGAGCATATTGCAAACTCTTCCATATTAAATTTTCTATTATAATATATGTCTTCAATTGTTTCGAAATTTATTGTTATTAGTTCTATATTATTTTTCTTTATGCGGAAGTGATCATCTAAATTTCTGTCACTACTTACATTCGCTAAGTTTTCTCCTATTATATTACTCATTTCTTTTGGATCGAGTATCTTTTTCCGTCTTTTAATATGGCATGTCTGGGTGGTTTCATATGGGTACCATTATTTTCCTGAATTTTTTCCATATTTTTTTATGGGAGTATTATTAGAGAGATCTGATACATATTTTCCTCCATGAAATTATTCTTCCTTGAATTACTTCCTTTCGAAATTTTGCAGATATTTTGTTGTATATAGGTTTTAATGCCTCAATTTCTAGTAACAATATAATCATTTTTTGTAAAGTACTTTCTAATATTGGTAATGTTTTATTTATTTTACTGAACTTTCTATTCAAATTATCCAATCGTCTCCCATTGAGTGTTTTATATTTTATTAATTCTGTTAGCTTTCGGACCACCATGGAACTTTGTGTTTTGTTGGATGGGGTTTTGAGTTTTGGTATTGCTTTATCAGCAGCATTTTTGATGAAATGAACAAGAAACTTATTAGTTTCATTATGGTCTTTTAGATATTCAAATGGTGGTATACTTCTAGTGTGCATTTCATATCGCTCCCAATCTGCTTTATAAATATTATAATGAGGAACGTGTTTTGCTGGGTTATTTTGTAAAAAGGAAATTAATATTGGGCGAAATGATCCCACTGGTGTTACAAGTCATTCAATTGTGTTCCAATCTAATCTGTCAACTATACTTGTTGAACATAGAGTTAAGTCTACAGAGAAAATGTTCCATGTGTTTTTGAATAATATGTGCTAACTTCATCATCATTTATACAAAAACAATAATGTCATTTGAAATCTATAAGTTCTTCTACTTTACTTCCTGCTCTATTTGAGTTTGAACAGTTACAGTCCATATTGGGTTGTGAGCATTTTAATCCCCTACTATTAACATAGGTTCTTTGGCATTTTTAAGTAATTCTCCAAGTTTATCAATATTGTAATTTTTATTTGGTTGGTTGTATAAATTATAAATGATATATTATAGTTTTTAATTCGAATTTTAATACCTGATATTTGGAGGTCAGCTATGTTTACAGGTACTTTGTCAATAACATACTTTGTTATGTACATATATGGCTGTACCTAAATTTTCCTTCTTCTACCTGTGATGTTGATATTAAGGTATATTTACCTATTGTTGAAGGTGTATTATTGACATGTTGTAGACATAATATCATTGGTTCATATTCCTTTAATAACCTTTGTACTTCTCCCAGGTGTAATCTGTCTGTAGACCATTTACGTTCCATTGTATAATATAACTATTGAAAATATTATGTTATATCGGTAGTATTTTGTTTTTCTTTTTTTGTATTATCATCAACTTGAATTTTTTCTAAAATTTTATTTACCACATTCAGTTGTTTATCTTTATAATATTTTAAGTGCTCAATGCACATACATCCTTTTTCATGGGTGTTTAAATCGGTGGCCTTCTTTCTTTCTATATTTCATAAAATTTCTTATAATATTTGTTAAGCAATCTTTTGTAATATTTTTGTTATCTTTGCACAATGCAATGAAGCAATCATTGCAGCCACATGTGTTGTCATGTATATATACTGCTTTATTTGTTCTTAGATTGTACCGATTATTGGTGATGGAGTAATCTCATCACCCTTGACCATAGTCACCATCATCCATGGTATGGTTCTCCTCCACTTCTTTTGGTTTTTTGGATCTGTGCATCCATAGGTTTTATTATTATTTTAGGAGATAAAGGTATGTCCACATTTTGTTTTTGTTCTTTCTTCATATTTTTCTTTGGTTTTGTTTGACTGATGTTTCTCTGATTATAGTTGGTTTCTTTGTTTTTGGTGGTGTTCTCTCTAAAGGTCTTTTTTTTCTTTAATTTTCGGTACATCACAACTTCCTACTTCCACCTCTGTGATAGTATTTTCTTGTGCTTCTATATGCATTAACACCTCAAATGAATTTGATAGAATATTATCTAATTCATTTGCACTTGTTTCCTGATTTTGTTTTACTATCTTAGTTTTTTCCTGCATATTACAGACTTCTTCTTGAGATCTACTTTGTTGCATCTTGTTACTTCTATCTGTATGTTTTTTTGTTTCATTACTGGGTTCCCGTTATAGAGGAATATGTACGTTCTTAGCAGGATCTGAATTCCTCTCACTTTTAATTCTAATTTAGCCTCTGCTATAGGCATGCCTGTCCTTTCTTTTAACATTTTTAGTTCAGTGTTGTATATGTAATGCATGCATTCTTTGGATCTTGCATGATGATTCTGCTCACAGTTTACACACTTAGGTTCACCGCCACTACCACTTTGGTGGTGTGTTCGTAGATCCACAGTAAGCGCACACCGGTTCATTCCTACAATTTCTCTTTGTGTGTCCATACATACTGCAATTTTGACACTGCCATGGCTTGGAATATAGGGGTCTTAATTCTCTATTTTGACCTAGAATTTTTATTTTTTGAGGTAGATCTGAACCCTCAAATTTTATTTTTGCTATTTTAGTATTTGTTTATTACCTCTTTTGCTTATTGCATCATAAACCTCGCAATCCTCTACCTTGTGGGGTATCTCTTTTTGTTTTTGAGAGTGTCTAACAGCATTTTCTTATTTATTGGCTCGTCGTTATTGTCAGGAAGTACGATGGTACCCTGGATACTGTTCATATCATGTTTTTTTACTTTGACAATAATGTTATCTATTGTTTTTAAAGACAAATAATCTTCAGACTGACTTTTTGTTGTAGCTTCTATAAGCCAAGTCTTTCTTTTATTTTTGCTGAAAACGACATTTCTGCCGTTGGATGGCTATTTAATAAGCAATTTTCCAATTTCAAAGCTGAAATATTTTGTTCTGCTTCCATAGTAAGAAACCTTGACCAACTTCCACTCCCAAAGAGGGAGTCAAAGTGAGTCAAAGTTGGGTCATGTCGGTACTTAGGTTTCCTTGGTCTGGTATATGGTATTAAAGTTTTAATACCAACCTGGTCTTTGTGACTTGAGCTTTCTTCAGAGTGGTCCAAATCCGTTCCAGAAGTCGTGAGGGGGTTTGGTAAATTTTCCATATAATTAAGATTTAAATTTCGTCCAGGATGAGGTCCCTCTCACCAGGGAGGGCCCGGACTGGGGGAGGAGCAATACTGTTACACCATGGTAACTGCCCTTGGACACTCACCTGGATATACGCCATACCCACAATGCCTTAAGGGTCGTCAGTCCATGAGATCGGACCCAGCACTGCAGGCATGGCTTGACATAAAAATTCCCTCGCTAAACCACGTCAGGTACTCTAGTTTTTACGGGTGGAGTGGCATGCCGTCCAACTCCACCTCCATCAAGTTAAAAGAGCAGTCAATTCAATAGTCCAAAACTATGCAAGGTCGTCAACGAAAGGAGGAGAAGTGAAATGGGGAAATTTAAAAGGAGGAGGAGTAAAGGAGTTAAAGCTCCCAATGTTCAGTTGGATCCACAGCAAAGAGCGTAGGCATAAAGGGGCATACTCTCTCTGCAGCGGATCCCTAAGCCCCCCACCTCGTCAAGGAGTTGGGATCAGGGGGAAGGGTCAGTGGTAGCGAAGTCCCTTCCACCGGAGTAAAAATGGTGAAGGGACTTCTAAAGGCTGTGATGCGGGTATTTTCACACCCCCATTCCTCCAGACTTCTCATTAGAGTCTGCTGTGCCGGGTTCCCTCGGAAGGTTCACTGTTTCCTTGGGAACTTTGTCTTCTCTCATCATTGCTGCTTCCATTAGCCGGACGTACTAGCCAAATGAATAGTGGTTGAAAGGCCCCACGGGGTGGGGTGAACCCCCCCCGTGAAGTCCTCAACGCCATTCGAGTTCCTATGCCTTTGATGGTCAACATTCCGTTGACAAAACGGGGTGGGGCATATGAAGCAATCCTCCAAGGGTTGGCCGCCTTGAATTCCGGCAGTTGGCTGGAATCTGGCATTGGAAAAAGGAGAAGGTGGCACAGTTAGGGGGGAGGGGAACCTGCCGCGATCGAGGTTTGAATCCCGGCGATGGCATTCTCCTGAGCGGCAGGCCGTTCCGCCAGCGATTGGATCGACTGGCCGGAAAGACATTAACAGAACTGGAGAGCTGGGAGAGCACCGAGCCGACCTTGTTGTCAACCAAGGCCCCTACGATCACTCCCACCTGCTCCAGAATGTTTGCCGAAAAGGATTCGGGATCAAAAGGCGGGACTTGAGCCCGATCCTTACGTGATTTACGTTTGGGGGACCTCGACGCAGACGAAGAGGCCACCCTTGACCTAACTGTTCCGGGGTGGTGAGCCGGAGTTACAGTGTCTGCCAAGATGACCGATTTCTTGGGGAGAGACTTTTTAAGTTTCTCCTCGGTCGACTTAGCTTGGGGATCACTGAAGCAACCTTAGGTCGGACAGACCACTGGTCTTCAGTGAAGCCCGGAAAGAAGTGGAAGTAGAAGGATCAGTGGAAGGTGATGGAGAAAGGGAATTCAGGAAAGGGCCCTGAGAACCCACAGAAGCTGCCCCTACTACACCCTTACCTGTACCCATGGAGTCAATAGCCATGGGTTCGACGTCGAGGTTCATTGCCGCAACGTCTTCTGCTATGTCCTCTGGGAAATCCCCATCCTGAAGGGAGATCATGACCAGGAGGTCGGCCAGCAAAGGGGCGGCCGCTATCGGGTCCACCACTGATCCTTTCTTGGCTCCTGGGAACACTAGGTCCGCCATGTCCTGGGTAAGAATGTAGGGGCGGCCCTTCGAATTCCGGCCAAAACCCCCTACCCATGCTTTGAGAGTAGACAAAGCCTTCTTCTTCTCCTCATCAGAACCCTGTAAGAAAGGACTAGAGTTAGGGAGAGGACAGGGAAGGAATGTCTGTTGTGTTGAGACTATGTGAATATGTGTCCCATATGTGAAAGGTATATAATATTAACAAGTATTCCAGGTGATGAATGAATGAAGGAAGTGCTAAGAAAACTTACTACTAGTGAGACATCGCCTACTAGCAAGTAGTAGGTTTGGCAGGCTTCGTGGTGCCAAACTATAAAATCCTCCACTTTCACTGCACATCCTGCATGAGAGCGGCATACTATATGGCCGCACGGGTCTTGGAGGACGGCACTGCACCCAATCTCCTGGCAACACAACATCTGTAAGTCAAAGGATACATGAGTACCAATGACAACCTCCGGTGGTATAAAATGCAAAATATCCGTGGGTGCCGGAGTAGGACCGATGGATAGAGTTCTATGTATAAGTGGCATGCAAAGGAATGCCAGAGTAAGCTCTAATGCTCGCTCTGTATGCATATACGTAGAAAAGTTACGAGGGGGGAAGAAAGTCTCTGCCTCCACCTAAGCTCACTTGTTATATGGTTAAAAATAGACTCCGTAGGGCCCGGAGTTAATTAATATTGAGTGAGCAATGTCAAACTTCTAACGAAGCAAGGGATAGTGCAAGAGGCGGAAATAAAAAAAAACCCGGAGTAACGCAAAAGGTTTTAAACAATAAATTAGAATAAAAATAAAAACCCATCATATCAGTAAGTGCTTGTGTAAACTATCCTAAGTGGATAGGCACCCAGTGGTTCCCTCTCCCCTCTCTATGTTCGGTAGCGGCGGATAGACACCTGCCGGACTGAACTGGGTGGGGGAAGGGTAGGGAAGTACGTGGGGTAGGGGAGCCCTCCCCCTGAGCGGCCAGTTAAGGACGGAGAAGTAGGGGGAGGAGGTCCCGAGCCCCTGAGACACATGACGAGTGAGAACACCAGTAGGGGGGAGCTCCCCACACCCCCCCCCGCCCCGTGAGTCACCCCCTCTCATGCAGACTCGGACGCTAGCTGTGAGAAACGAGTCATCACCCATCAACGTGGATGGCAATGTATGGAGGGGGAAATGGGGGGACGGGTGGGGGAATCCCGTAACCGGGTGGTCTCACCGCGATCGACCAGTGGTCTTTCCCAGCCATGTGATAAACACGGGAGGTGGGGAAGAAGTCGGAACAACATCAATATCACTGATATATATAGGATTACTTATAATAAATCATCAAATAATAAAATTAAAGCGATATCTTAAAGCTAAACTAACACGGGGAACACGAAGCTAATCAATCAGAAGAATAGGCTAATCGCCGATCCGAAGAAAGGGGTATGTTAGCCTAATCTAACCTCTAGTTCAAGAAAAACGGGGATAGGCTAATCACCAATCGACAATTGGGGTATGAAAGCCTAACCTAACGGTAAAAATAGTGATAACAGGTAAGCTAATCGCCCCATACCGAAGCATGGTGTATGTTAGCCCCAACCTAGATACTACAATATTATTAATTGGTAATCAGGAACTAGAGAAGGTAAGAGGGAACATCAGAATAATAAGATGATATAACTCTCAAAACCATGACTGATAAAAAGTTCCTAACAATGTAAGGCGTTAGCTAGACTAAGGTCCGAAACGTGCGGTCGGAGCGTGCCCGTGGAGGCTAACTAAAAAGCTAACTGCATAAAAGATATAGAGACTATGTGTAAGTAACCATATCTAAAGTACTGTGAGAAGGGAAATCCCTCACGGTATGGAAGACCGAAAGAGAGAACCCGTACCGCCATGCAGTCGAGGGGCATACCGGCCGATAAGGCTCCGAATATATATAAAAAACACGAAGATCATCATAAAATGAGATCAGTAACCCCAAACAGTACTTAACTTAGAAGCAGAAGCTGAAGACATCTTGAAATAAAAGATAAATCCAGAATAAGCGAATACACAGCACAGAAAAATTTTAATGTGTGATGGTAAAGCGCGCTATCGAAGGAATGACGTCTCAGGCATCGGAGGCGCTCACGGTAGTAGTAGACCGGGAGCTGTAGCACGGCTCCTCCGTAGTTCGGGGTTTTGTCGAAGGAAGAAGCTAAATGGCAAGGGACCTCTGGTAGTGATTCCACTCGCTCCTTACTATACCGACACTTCTATTAGAGGTGAGGGAGCCATTTATCTTGGCATTATATTGTTTCTTTTTTCTCTAGGATGAATAGCAATATTTATTCCTAAGAAATAGTATCCAAGGAACCATTTCACAGGGCGACACAGGTTAAGCCCAGAAATGACTTTTAGAAAAAAAACTTCTCATTTGATTGGAAGTCTACATCAGGTCTATATATGGTAGTAATCCCAGGTCTTAACCCTTAAACGCCTATTGGATGTATTAAACGTCAACGAAAATTGTCTGTTAGGTGCTTAATTGACGTATGATACGTTGACGCAAAAAGTTTTTTAAAAATTCGCAGAAAAAAGTTATAGGCTTACTTGGCGAAAACTTTTGAATCACGCACCTTGAGGGATGCTGGGAGTTCATGGATCAAGCTACTGTTTTGTTTACAAGAGTTACCCAGGCGCGCATGCATGAATTTCTTTCTTCTCGCACTAAAAAGCATCAGCGACACATCTCAGAAATGATTTAGTCACTTTGACGTAATTTTTCCTCCATTTTATATTACCCGTTACACAGTTTTTTATATATGAAAATGTGTGCAATTTCATATAAAATACAACAGAAAATAGCCCATGGTTGTAGCTTTTATGAATTTTGAAATATTTTCATATAAATAACGATAAATGCCAAAATTTCAACCTTCGGTCAACTTTGACTCGGCCGAAATGGTAGAAAAACTCAATTGTAAACTAAAACTCTTATATTCTAGTAATATTCAATCATTTGCCTTCATTTTGCTACAAATTGGAAGTCTCTAGCACAATATTTCGATTTATGGTGAATTTTTTTAAGAAAACTTTTTCCTTATGTCCGCGCGATAACTCTGCCGAAAAAAATCACAAATTCTTTCGTCCGATTGTCGTAATGTTTGCACGGTTTTATATTAGCCGTTACATAAAATTTTATATATGAAAATATGCGCAATTTCCTGTAGAATACAACAATAAACAACCCATGTTTGTACCTTTTATAAGTTTTGAAATATTTTCATAAAAATAATGATAAGTGCCAAAATTTCAACCTTCAGTCAATTTTGACTTGACCGAAATGGTCAAAATACGCAATTGTAAGCTAAAACTCTAACATTCTAGTAATATTCAATCATTTACCTTTATTTTGCAACATATTGGAAGTCTCTAGCACAATATTTTGATTTATGGTAAATTAAAAAAAAAAATTTTCTTACGTCCGCGCAGTAACTCTTCTGAAAAAATCAGAAATTTTTTCGTCCAATTGTCGTAATGTTTGCATTGTTTTATATTAGCTGTTACATAAAGTATTATTATATGAAAATGTGCACAATTTCATGTAGAATACAACAGAAAATAACCCATGGTTGTAGCTTTTATCAGTTTTGAAATATTTCTATATAAATAACAAGTGCCAAATTTTCAACCTTCGGTCAACTTTGACTCAACCGAAATGGTTAAAAAAACGCAATTGTAAGCTAAAACTCTTAAATTTTAGTAATATTAATTCAATTACCTTGATTTTGAAACAAATTGGAGGTCTCTAGCACAATATTTCGATTTATGGTGAATTTTTGAAAAAAACTTTTTCCTTACGTCAGCGCGGTAACTGCCGAAAAAATCAGAAATTCTTTCGTCCGATTGTCGTAATGTTTCCACCATTTTATATTAGCCATTGCATAAAGTTTTATATATGAAAATGTGCGCAATTTTATGTAGAATACAACAGAAAATAACCCATGGTTGTAGCTTTTATCAGTTTTGAAATATTTTCATATAAATAACGATAAGTGCCAAAATTTCAACCTTTGGTCAACTTTGACTTGACCGAAATGGTCGAAAAACGCAATTGTAAGCTAAAACTCTTACATTCTAGTAATATTCAATCATTTACCTTCATTTTGCAACAAATTGGAAGTCTCTAGTACAATATTTTGATTTATGGTGAATTTTTGAATAAAAAATTTCCTTACGTCCATGCGGTAACTGTCGTAAAGAGCACAAATTCTTTCGTCCGATTGTCGTAATGTTTGCACCGTTTTATATTAGCCGTTACATAAAGTTTTATATATGAAAATGTGCGCAATTTCATGTAGAATACAACAATAAACAACCCATGGTTGTAGCTTCTATCAGTTTTGAAATATTTTCATATAAATAACGATAAGTGCCAAAATTTAAACCTTCGGTCAAATTTGACTTTACCGAAATGGTCGAAAAACGTAATTGTAAGCTAAAACTCTTACATTCCAGTAATATTCAATCATTTACCTTCATTTTGCAACAAATTGGAAGTCGCTAGCACAATATTTCGATTTATGGTGAATTTTTGAAAAAAAAAAAAAACTTTTTCCTTACGTTGGCGCGGTAACTCAACCGAAAAATTCACAAATTCTTTCGTCCGATTGTCGTAATGTTTGCACGGTTTTATATTAGTCATAACATAAAGTTTTAACTATATGAAAATTTGCTCAATTTCATGTAGAATACAACAAAAAATAACTCATGGTTGTAGCTTTTATCAGTTTTGAAATATTTTCATATAAACGATAAATAGAAAAAATTTCGACCTTCGGTCAACTTTAACTCGACGGAAATGGTCGAAAACTGCAATTGTGAACTACAATACTTACAGTCTAGTAATATTCAATCAATTCCCTTTATTTTGCAACAAACGGGGAGTCTCTAGCACAATATTTCGATTTATGGTGAATTTTTAAAACATCTTTTTTTAACGTGTCAGCGCCTTATGAATTCCTGCATCATATTGTGATAATATTTTCTGTGTTGCTTTGATAGTTTTACAATTTGTTATATACCAAATTCATCGCAATTCAGTGTATAATACAAACATAATTAACTCATTAGCTTTAACCCTTTTGCTCACAGCGCGATTTGTATACAATTATATGACATTTTTTTTTGCACTCTCATATATTCCAATATTTATAAATGTTAATGATATATTTTCCCATTTCTGATGAATGCAAACTAAACTTCAGGCAATGACAAAAAAAGGAGCCAAAAATGAAATCTTAATCTTGAAAACTAAGCATGCTGTGATTTTTTTGAAAAAAAAAATTTTTTCCACTTTGGCGCTCACTCCCAAACGCCGCTGGCATACGGGACACTCTTTCGGAAATACCAGCTTGGCGTTTAAGGGTTAATATTAAAAATCAAGTCAAAGCCAAAATCAAAATCAGACCACGATAGCGTATGCCTAGCCACAAATCCAGGTCAATAAACCAAATGACAATCAGGATACTCAAGCGGCAATGAAGTTTTCAAAATCCTAAGACGGAGGTACTGGAAACAGGTGTTTACAGTACCGGCGACGGAGATAGAATTTGAAAAATGGTTATTTTTGGGATAAATCACCCTGGCGTCACAAAACCGAAGGTCAGAGGCGAAAATCATTTGCGGTTTGGAGATTTCCCAAGTTACGTTATCAAGTGGTATGAATATCAAGTCCTGTCATTAAAAAATGGCATTAACCAGCCGGCCCCCTTAAGGCATGACACTAAACTCAGGGCCGCCCTGTAGCCTCTAATGGCAGAAACAGACAAACGTTTTTCGTCTCTGAGGAAGGTTAAAAAGTCTGCTATTCGCTGAATAGAGGTTGCGAGTAGAGAAAAACCCTGTTAACTACACCATTCACAGTAGATCGCCCATTTGCCTTGGTAAACTGTGGAGGTTGACTTTCTGAGACTGCTGGACATATATAATGCCCTGCTGTTCTCTGAGAAAAGTCTCTCACTCGGAGGGGATACTTGATAGCCTCCAACTGTGAAGAGCAGGGATTCTACTGACTGGTGGAACCTTTCCGCATGGGGCTGACACAGGAGATGTTGCTAAGGGGAAATCTCCCTCGGAACCTCTGACAACGACGACAGCAGGCCTTGGAACCATTCTGCCTGAGGCCACAGAGGGGCTACCAAAGTCATCCCGAGACCCCGTGAACTCATTAGCCTGTTCAGAACTTGACAAATCTAACAAAACAGAGGGAAGGCGTACACCTCCAGGTTGTCCCAGGGATGTTGGAATGCGTCCTCCGCCAATGCTAAAGGATCTGGGACCACTGAACAGAATATCTCCAGCTTCCTGTTGAAGCGAGTCGCAAAAAGGTCCAGCATGGGTCTCCCCCAAAACCTGGAAAAGCTTGTCTGCTACCACTTGATGAAGGGACCACTCTGTGCCTAGGATCTGATTCCGACGACTTTGTTTGTCTGCGACCACATTCCATTTGCCTGGGATATACCTGGCTGAGAGCTCTACCGAATTGCTGACCGCTCACTGGTGAACCTCGACGGTCAAGGCGTGACGTTGACGAGAAACTAGGCCTCCCTGTTTGTTCACATAGGCTACCACCGTGGTGTTGTCCGACTGAGAATGACAGAATGACCTACCTTCTCCCAAAACTCCTTCAGACCCAGGAAGGCTGCCTTCAACTCCAAGATGTTGAAATGTTGCTGCTTGTCCTCCAAACTCCAAACGCCTGAAGCGATGAGGCCGCCTAAATGAGGCCCCCAACCTGCGAGGGAGGCGTTAAGAACAGAAGGAAGTCCGGTGGAAGAGAACACAGAGGGACAAGAGTTAGAAGGGGTAGATGAGATAGTGAATGGGATTTGGGACGAAAGTAGTGAGGGAGATGGTAGTGGGAGTCTGAATGGAAGTGGTCTGGGAGAAGTTGATGATGGTGTAACTGTGTGTGTATGAGGGCTCTCAAACAAGATCCAGGGGGCCTGCTTTCGAGCATCCGTGGGTGTTGCGGGAGGCAATTTTAGTGTGGGTGTTACGAGTGTAAGTAGACGTCAAATGTAACGGGAGGAAATAAGGAGAAGTTATGGGAGCTCCATTTGACAATGTCCTAGAGAGAGAGAGAGAGAGAGAGAGAGAGAGAGAGAGAGAGAGAGAGAGAGAGAGAGAGATGCGGAGAGAGAGAGAGAGAGAGAGAGAGGAGAGAGAGAGAGAGCATAATTGGTGGATGGATGGTTAACGATTGAATTGGCTCTTGGTGAGTTCTGGTTGTCTGCTGGTGCAGCTACAGTTAGTTGTTAGTGTTCCGTGTTTTGGAGTCAGTCTTGAGGCAGAACCTGTGACAGTCAATAGTGTCAGCAGCGGTCTGTGAAGGCATTGAAAGTCAGTTATTAAGTTGTGTTGTTTAGTTGTTGAGTTTGATATTGTTTGCTTTAGAGTTGCTGTGCCTGTGCTGTTGGATTTGTTGTGCTTGTAAGTTCCTGTTGAGTTATATGTGAGTTGTTGTGGTTGTAAGTTGTTGAGGGTTGTTGTTGGTGGGCTGTTGTGATTTCTTGGTGTTGTTAGTGGGTGTGTGTTGGCTTGTTGTGTTGTTGATTTTTCTTTTGTGTTAGTGATTGTTGTACAGTGGTCTTTTGTTGTGGCTGTATTCCTTGTTTGTTGTTGTGTTGTTGAATTGTGATTATGTTCTTTTGTTGTTTTGCTTGTGTTGTTGAGTTGGATATATTCTTTTGTTTGTTGCTGTGATTGTGGGTTTGTGATTAATATTCTTTTGTTTGTTTGCTGTGTTGTGGAGTTGTGGGTTGTGGTCTTTTGTTGTGGCTGTATTCCTTGTTTGTTGTTGTGTTGTTGAATTGTGATTATGTTCTTTTGTTTGTTTGCTGTGTTGTGGAGTTGTGATTATATTCTTTTGTTTGTTTGCTGTGTTGTGGAGTTGTGGTTGTGTTCCTAGGTTGTTGTTGTGTTGTTGTTGGTTGTGTGTTGGTTTGTGACAGTTCTTAGTGTCTCAGCGACCTAGACCAGCAGACAGCACAGCATAGCTCGGAGTATCTGGAGTTGGGTGAGTACATGTGTTTGTGTTTTTTTTTTCTGTGTAGGTAGGTTAATTGTCCTGCGTGTATTCAGTTGTGTAAAGAGGAAAGTGTGACTGAGGGTGAATTTGGTAGCCGGATTGATTAAGTTTATGTGGGGGGGGGGATTCAGCCCGCTTGTTTTTTAAGCTTGTGATCCCACCACATCGTCTGCATCTGCATCGATAGATCCAACTTGACACTGTATCTACTTAGTTTTCGTGACGTCAGATGTAAACATGAACTGTGACTAATCTTTTTGGACAACGAAAATACTCTATAGCATAAGTTGTATGCAAATTATTTCCTAAACAATTATTTAACTTAGGCGATTTTCATTTTTTTGTACATAATAAGGCAGGAAATGCAGTTAAGGATTGCTGTATCAAGAGTATAGAGGCAAATTCGTCGTAATAGAATGTAGCTAAGATAAGGGTCGTAGCCTGCACCCACAGACAATGGAAGTTCAATAACGAATAATGAATTAACGAATGACAAATGAGAATCTAGGTCAAGCTTTGATGTTTTCTTCATCATTTTGTTGCCCTTCAACATCTAAATTTTACGATTTACTGCGACCTAAGCTAAATTACAGGGAACTGAAAACAACATATTAGGTTTTTTTTTTTTTTTTTTTTTGAGTTCTGTAATACCTAGCAAAGAATTTATGGATATTTGCTCAGTTTCGAGGTATAACTCCAAACTTGTTCTGAGTTTTCTGCAGAGCAGGGTTAACAGGAAAAAGGCAAAAACCGTCGGGTGCCGAACCGATGTATGGTAAGTCGACGCAAAATAGTTTCTTTTTAAATTCGCAGAAAAATAGTTATCGGTCTACTAGGCGAAAACTTTTGAATCACACGCATTGAGGGATGCTGGGAGCTCATGGATCAAGCTGTTGTTTTGTTTACAAGCGTTACTCAGCTGCGCATGCGTGAAATGCCTTCTCGCACCAGCAAGCATCAGCGACGCGTCGTCTGAGAGCGATCTTTTGCCGCAATCATGTTTTACCGAACTTTTGCGAGTTTGAGTATTTGTGGTGGTACAAGACATACGTAGAGATGTCTGAACGTCGAATGGAGCGTGAAAGGCGCATTTTACCTCTCGGGAAAGATCGTGTGAGACGTATTTTGAACTTGGAAGCTGGCGAGGGACCAAGCACCCAAGATGACCTCGTTCCTCAATGCCGTTCCGTGCGGCCTCATGTGGCCGAAAGTGTTCAAGCACCACATTGTGTGTCTCGTGTGCCTTTTATAACCCCTAGGGAGCATCAGGGTGTCCTGAGGGGCATCGTAGGCATTTGGGAGGCCTCGAACATAATGACATTGACGATTACTTGTTAGAGCTTAATCGGGAGCATGTCGCAAGTCCTCATTTTGATGGCGGTTGGTCATCTAGTGACGAGGACATCACTCCCGATGTTAGTGATGAAGAATATTTGCCCCCAATATCAGTACGAGAGTCACAGGCTGAAAGGGAGTTAAAGTTCAGGGGTTTTAGTGCTTATGAGGGGGGAATCTGAGGAGGAGGAGGAGGAGTTGTTGTCGTCTAGTTTTGTTGTCGATGACGTCACAGGGGGATGGGCCAGTGGGGTGGCTTCGAGTGTAAAACCGTGCCCAAGCACGTGCGCGTGGGTACGTAGAAGGTCAGAGCATCGCACCAGCCAAGGTGAAGGCCGGTCGTCCGAGAGCGACGAGGGATGGTCGGAGCACCCCACCCCACCTAACGTGCACCCATTCACGGCAGCACCTGGGGCTCACCGTACCTGTTCCTCTCACTGCTCTGGGGTTCATTCAGCCGTTCCTTACACGGGAATTGCTGGAATACCTGGTAGCAGAGAAGGCGGACTATGTTCGGTACTGTCGTGACGAACTACGGACGACATTGTCGTATCACTGGCAGGGCTGCAACCTCACCGACATGGCGCATTTTTTGGGGGTCAAAATTTTTTTTTGAATGATGCCTGCTGCCGCCTTCAGGCAATATTGGAGGCGAATCTTTTTTTTAAGTACACCCAATGTACCTGGCATCATGTCCGGTGATAATTTCCTGGCGTTGGACAGGTATTTCAACGCCTTCAATCGAAGGGCCATACCCCGGAATAACTCCAATCGCCTCATCTTACTCCGCCCAGTGTTGGAGTACATTCGTGAACGGTGACAGTTTATCATGGTTCCTGGCAAGAACCTTTCTTTGGATGAGGGGATGATGCCTTACAAAGAACGTCTGATCATAAAAGTGTACAACCCAAAGAAGCCAAAGAAATATGGTGTGAAATTGTTCTTTATTACGGAGTCCAACACTGGATACGTCTTGGACTTCTCGGTGTATTCCGGGGTCTTCTCCACGCTGCGTGACACTGTGTTCAGTCTTGTGGATCGTTTCCGTAACCAGGGATACCACCTGTTTATGGATAATTATTATAACTCGGTATCCCTGGCCCAGGAACTGTATGAAGCAGGTGTGCACGTCAGTGGTACCCTTCGGTTGGTGCGTGGGGCCCCGAATGTCCTCAAGAGGTTCGCTAGCCTGCCGCAACATCTGGCAAGAGGAGAGACAGAGTGGCGGTGGAAGGGAGCTGTCTTCGTCATCTGTTAGAAGGGAGTCTCACTCGTCCCCATTATTACGACGAGTCATGAACCCATCCAAGAAGAGGTCGTCCAGCGGAAGTAGACATGTCGGCAGGGCCAAGTTATGTATGAGGAGTTTCATGTCAAGTGGCCTACCGTCATTGG
>NC_061090.1:47203656-47233656 GCF_015104395.2 Macrobrachium nipponense
TGGTCAAAAAACGCAATTGTAAGCTAAAAATCTTACAGTATCGTAATATTCAATCATTTCTCTCCATTTTGAAATAAATTGGAAGTCTCTAGCACAATATATTCCGATTAATGGTGAATTTTTGACAAAAAATTTTTTCTTCCCTCCGCGTGCGGTATCTCCGCCGCAAAATCATCCTCCAAATTGCTTACATCACATTGTCGTAATATTTGCACCGTTTCATATTAGTCCGATATATAGTTTTATAAATGAAAAATGTGGCGCAATTTCATGTAGAACACAACAAAAAATAATTTCAATGATCGTAAGTTTTTTCTTTTTCGCAAACATTTGCATATAAATACGATAAATAGAAAAAAATAGACATTCGGTCAACTTGACTCGACCGAAAATGGTCGAAAAACGCAATTGTAAGCTAAAACTCTTAGAGTCTAAGTAATATTCAATCATTTATCTTCATTTTGAAACAAATTAGATTATCGTAATATTTGCATCATTTCACATAGCCGTTATATAGTGTTTTATATATGAAAATGTCGCAATGATCATGTAGAATACAACAAAAAATAATTAATGATCGTATCTCTTATCATTTTTGAAATATTTGCATATAAATCATGATAAATAGAAAAAAAATTGACATGCGGTCAACTTGACTCGACAGAAATGCAGAAAAACGCAATATTCAATCATTTATCTCCATTTTGAAACAAATTGGAAGTCTCTAGCACAATATTCCGATTTATGGGTGAATTTTGAAAAAAAACTTTTTCCTACCTCCGTGCGCGGTATTTCGCCGCAAATCTCCGAAATGCTTACGTCACATTGTCGTAATACTTCCACCGTTTCATATGAGTCGTTATATAGAGTTTTATGAGTTTTATATGTGGAAATGTGCGCAATTTCATGTAGAACACAACAAAAAATAATTCCCGGTCATAGCTCTCATCATTTACGAAATATTTGCATATAAATCACGATAAATAGAAAAAAATCTACATTCGGTCAACTTTGTTTGACTCTACGAAATGGTCAAAAAACGCAATTGTAAGCTAAAAATCTTACAGATCGTAATATTCAATCATTTCTCTCCATTTTGAAATAAATTGGAAGTCTCTAGCACAATATATTCCGATTAATGGTGAATTTTTGTTTGACAAAAAATTTTTCCTTCCCTCCCGGCGGTTCGGGTATCGCGCAAATCTCCAAATTGCTTACATCACATTGTCGTAATATTGCACCGTTTCATATTAGCGAATATAGTTTTTATAAATGAAAATGTGCGCAATTTCATGTAGAAAACACAACAAAAAATAATCATGATCGTAAGTTTTTTCTTTTCGAAACATTTGCATATAAATTACGATAATAGAAAAAAAAAATAGAACATTCGGTCAACTTGACTCGACCGAAATGGTCGAAAAAAACGCAATTGTAAGCTAAAACTCTTAGAGTCTAGTAATATTCAATCATTTATCTTCATTTTGAAACAAATTAGATTATCGTAATATTTGCATCATTTCACATTAGCCGTTATATAGTGTTTTATATATGAAAATGTGCGCAATATCATGTAGAATACAACAAAAAATAATTAATGATCGTATCTCTTATCATTTTTGAAATATTTGCATATAAATCATGATAAATAGAAAAAAATTGACATTCGGTCAACTTTGACTCGACAGAAATGGCAGAAAAACGCAATATTCAATCATTTATCTCCATTTTGAAACAAATTGGAAGTCTCTAGCACAATATTCCGATTTATGGTGAATTTTTGAAAAAAAACTTTTTCCTTACCTCCGTGCGCGGTATTTCCGCCGCAAATCTCCGAAATGCTTACGTCACATTGTCGTAATACTTCCACCGTTTCATATTAGTCGTTATATAGAGTTTTATGAGTTTTATATGTGGAAATGTGCGCAATTTCATGTAGAACACAACAAAAAATAATTCACGGTCATAGCTCTCATCATTTACGAAATATTTGCATATAAATCACGATAAATAGAAAAAAATCTACATTCGGTCAACTTTGACTCTACTGAAATGGTCGAAAAACGCAATTGTAAGCTAAAAATCTTACAGTATCGTAATATTCAATCATTTCTCTCCATTTTGAAATAAATTGGAAGTCTCTAGCACAATATATTCCGATTAATGGTGAATTTTTGACAAAAAATTTTTCCTTCCCTCCGCGTGCGGTATCTCCGCCGCAAATCTCCAAATTGCTTACATCACATTGTCGTAATATTTGCACCGTTTCATATTAGCCGATATATAGTTTTATAAATGAAAATGTGCGCAATTTCATGTAGAACACAACAAAAAATAATTCATGATCGTAAGTTTTTTCTTTTTCGAAACATTTGCATATAAATTACGATAAATAGAAAAAAATAGACATTCGGTCAACTTGACTCGACCGAAATGGTCGAAAAACGCAATTGTAAGCTAAAACTCTTAGAGTCTAGTAATATTCAATCATTTATCTTCATTTTGAAACAAATTAGAAGTCTCTAGCACAGTATTTCGATTTATGGTGAATTTTTGAAAAAACTTTTTCTTTCCGTTATCGCGCGGAATCTTTGCTGCAAATCTCCGAAATGCTTACGTCACATTGTCGTAATATTTGCTCCATTTCATATTAGCCGTTACATAGAGTTTTATATATGAAAATGTGCGCAATTTCATGTAGAATACAACAAAAAATAACTCATGGTTGTAGCTTGTATAATTTTTTAAATAATTGCATATAAATCACGATATAGAAAAAATTCGACATTCGGTTAACTTTAACTCGACCGAAATGGTCGAAAAATGTAATTGTAAGCTAAAACTCTTACAGTCTAGTAATATTCAATCATTTATCTTCATTTGAAACAAATTGGAAGTCTCCAGCACAATATTTCGATTTATGGTGAATTTTTGAATAAAACCTTTTTTATGTCCGCGCGTTACTAATTCATGCATCATGTTGTGATAATATTTTCTCTGTTGCTTTGATCGCTTTACAATGTGTTATTTACCAAAATGATCTCACTCGTTAGCTTTCACCGTTTTGCTCACAACACGATTTGTATACAATTATATATGAATTTTTTTTTTGCGCTGTCATATATTCCAATATTTATATACGATAGATATATTTTTTCATTCCTGATGGTTGCATACTAAACTTCAGGCAATGCAAAAAAAGGAGCCAAAAATGAAAACTTAATCTTGAAAACTAAGCGTGCTGTGATTTAAAAAAAAAAACTTTTTTTCGGCTTCGGCGCTCACTCCCAAACCCCGCCAGCATACGGGAGACGATTTCTGAAATTCGATTAGGCGTTTAAGGTTAAACTGGGGAGGAGAAACCCCCATTTCTTCCAAGTCAGAGCAGATGCCCTACAATAGATTAGGTTAGGGTCTCGACAATTAAGATGGGCTAGGCTTTGGAAACTCACAGCATAGCTTAGGCTACTCTAGGTTCACTGGGTAGTGTTAAATATGAAGTGTAGTTAAGGTTACGTTAAGGGATTTGGCAAACTTTACACAGCCACATATTTCTATACAATCCCCCAGTCTGCAGTCACTCCCTAGTTTCTCCCAGTGACTTCAAATTATAACATATTGAAGTGTAGTTACAGTTAGGTTAATTTTTTTGCCAAAAAACCTAAACTAACCCTAACTACACTTCATCTTTAACAGTACCTAGTAAATCTAGTGTAGCCTAGGCTATGCTGTGAGGTTCCAGAGCATGCACATGTATTTTTCCTTTTTATGAACTGTACAAGTTTATGCACATGGCAATTCATAGCAGTAATCTTCCTTAACACAACAAATCTAGCAACCCAATTTGCATTTCTTTAAAACTTGTGCATTTACACTTTAATTTTTTAATTGAATCTCTATCTGTATATGGCAAAAGCCAGTAAAACCCAAGACTCAGTAAACAATTAAATGTGTCTGGTTACAGAACACAGTAATCCCATGATGTTTTCTTTAGTACCTTGTAGCTCAAGTCCATTGTATCAAAATCAGTAAAATGTGGATGATGAAGTAAAGTCCACAAAATAATTTTCCCAAATTAGGAAGGCAAACACCACAAGCTAGGCCTAGCTTCTATTTTGTCATATGTTAATTCTAAATTGCTTACTGAACTTCCCTGTCTCAGTTTAGGCTAGGACTCCATTTTAGCAGCATAAGTTACGACTGACTTGCCTATTCACTTAACATGGCAATCATTAGCAGAGCCCACTACCTAATTTTGTAAGAAAAGTACAAATTAACTTGCCTATTCACTTAACATGGCAATCATTAGCAGAGCCCACTACCTAATTTTGTAAGAAAAGTACAAATTATAAGTTAAAATTTTGTTTACTAAATTGTTTGCGCATAACTTTAGTTCCTTATACTATTTTTTTCATTTTTTAATCTATGAACTAACTGAAATATAATAAGCAACTTTTACAAGTAACATTTTGTGTCATTTCCTGACTTACAACCAAAATGTTTTTATTCTTAAAAATAATTCTTGGAGGACAGGATAATACATCACCTCCTAAGTTCCTTTTCAATCTGTGAAGACGAAAATGACATTTTGTATACTTACCAAGTAGTTACATAGCTGTAGTTTCTAAAACCGTCGGCAGCTAGAATTTTTTAAATTCGCAGTAGTGCTAGTTTGTTTTGGTCAGGTGAGAGAGGAACCAACACCGTACGAAAATCAGTTGTTTGTGCCCTATTATCCATGTGAGGGGAGGAGGGGGGGGCTTTGATCATGTAACTACTTGGTAAGTATACATAAAATCTTATTTTATCATAAAAATGTCATTTATATGTACGCAACTTACCAATTAGTTGCACAGCTGAATCCCACATTGGAGGAGGTGGGATCTATGGATATGTACTGTCGGCTAAAAAACTGGTGGCAGAGTTTCATAATTTTTCGTTCACCTGCCTGATGCACGATTCATGCCTTATTTATCTATTTTTCTTTTCAAAGATGGAAGAAATCATATGTAATGACGTTAAAAAGTCACTGATATCTTCAGAACATTATGTTATGTTATTGTGTAAAACTATTTTCCATATAGCAAAATTGACGTGTACGTAACGAATGATAAAAAACGTCATATCACAACCATAGATATACATTACTAAATAGATAGGAGACACCTATCACTAGTAGTATCGCATAAACATAGTCCTTAAATTATCATTTCAATATTAAGCTGAAGGTAGTTGAACTATTTCATTTGTTAAATTTTACAAAAAACATTGGAATGCTATCAAATAAAAAATAAATAAATAAATAAATAAATAAAAATAAAAGATATCATAACAGTGTGAACCAGGCGACCTCTCGCTATCGCTTTTGATGTTATGTGCATGAGAATCTAATGTTAATGTGTCATTTATCGGTCTAAGAAACATCCCTCGCTGAGCGAGAGAATTATTGCACTGCATTCGGTGCAAGTTCCTGTTGGAGAGATATCAAGAAGGCTTAATAAACCGGAGAGAATTATACATAGATGAATCAAATTGTCTAAAGAACGGCAAAATTTAGAACATGGGCCTAGAGGTGGAACACCTCAATGCACCACAAGAGAGCAAGTCAATACAGTAGTGTAAAGGTTGCTGAGCAACATTCATTTGTGAATTTTGAATTCTAGTGCATCGTCACGACATTGCTGAACCAGGAATTATGGCTAGCTCTACGCTTATCATTGGTGTCTGATGAATACTTTACATGGAGAGGAAGAGATTTTTAAATCTACACTTGAAATCTTTGATAGGTGTCTAATGAATAAGCAAACTTATCTTTGATGAATGAGAGATTCAGTTAGGCTTATTCTTTTTTTTTTTGTTTTTTATCGGTGGCCAGTGAATACCACGGATAGGGCAGATAGGGAGGGAAAGTTTCAATGGTGCATGCATTTTTTTCTTCAAAACCTAAAGAATACATTTTATTGGGAGATACTTTATTAACATCGGCCTAATCTCTCTCTTCTACATCTCAGGTGACTCAATCCAACTTCTCGCTACAAACTTAACGCGTGAAAGCATCAATAATGATGACGGTTATTTTAAAATTCCCCACACCAACAACGGACGCCTTAAAATTGCATGTTTATAAAATATTTTCTGTTCAAAAAAACCTTATCTTTCATTCCCCAAAATATGTGCATACACTCGTTTTACACCCTGTAGCCTTCAAAGAGCAACCCTTGATTAAAGCAGTAGGTTTTTCTTGAAAAAAAAATAAAATAAAAACTTATGAAATAGACTTAAACGAGAACGTCACCTTTCATATTTCTTATCCTTTCAGCTATTTATAGTATGCTTATGGTAGTAGGTCTAGGTATACAGGCAGTCCCCGGGCTACGACGGGGGTGCCATTCTTGAGACGCATCGTAACCCGAAAATTGTCGTAAGCCTGAACGACGTTTGGAAATATGTCTTAAACTAATAAAAAGTTATAAAAACCTTACTTGTAATCCTTTGGTTACACTACATGTTGTTTCCTGTAGTTTTATGTACAACCTGGAGTTATTTTCAATAAAAAAAAAAAAAAAATGCTGGTTCTTGAAGGTGAAAAAACTATTGTAATCCTCTGGTGACACTACATTCTTGAAGTTTTATGTACAACCTGGAGTGATTTTGCCAAATCTTGAGGGCTACAAGAACAGTTGATTACTATTTACGTATCATATAGACTAATTAAAGTAAACGTATCTTTAAATAGGCTTATATATTAGTATCAACAAAACATTTCCTGGCATGAGTCAGAGGTCGTTTAATGAAACGAACACTTCTCTGTCCTACCTGTTAAAAAAATAAACGTTACGTCAATCCCCGAGACCATTGCTGCCAAGACGCGCCTCTCTCTCTCTCTCTCTCTCTCTCTCTCTCTCTCTCTCTCTCTCTCTCTCTCTCTCTCTCTCTCTCTCTCTCTGATCAAATTACACTGGAACCTTGACATACGATTGCCCCAATATACGAATGTTTTGAGATACAACAGAAAATTTGCGAAAATATATGCTTTGATATACATCGAAATATTTGAGATACGATTTTGCGATGAGTGATAGTTGTATAGGCGACCAATAAATGGCGTTCAGTCTGTTTGTTTGTTGGTGCTGCATCGTTAACACATCGTTGTTTTTGTGCCTATTTTTCGTGTTATATTGTCTATTTTATTATTAACCATGGGTCCCAAAGCTAAAGACAAAGCAGGTGATAAGAAAAAACCCAAGAAAATTATTTCGATGGAAGCAAAACATGAAATTATAGCAAAGCATGAACGTGGGGTTTGTATCGTCAATTTGGCAAACGAGTATGGTCGAAATCCTTCTACAATATCCACGATCATCAAGCAGAGGGAAGCTATAAAAACCTTCCAAAGGCATCACCATTATTTCTAAACTACGAACTGATTAAAAAAAAAAAAAAATTAGTTTAGCAATGTTATTTCATTTGTGTTTATTACGTAGTTTAGTGTACATATGTAAATAAAAAGAGAACAAATCATTCCCTGCCACCCTTCCCTACCTCCTCCCCCTGCTGGCCTCACGTCATCTTTCATTGTGGTAAGTAAAATTCCTTTCTTTTTTTATTGATTTTATTAACATTTATTATCATTTATCACATTGCTATGTTATTTTATCATTATGTGTGTTATTACTCGTTTATTTGTGTACAAATTGTGTATATTATATGTAATTCAGCTGTGTTTAGGTGTCGTTTCATAGCGCTAGAACGGATTAATACATATTACATTATTTTAAATGAGAAAAAATGCTTTGAGATACAACTGTTTTGATATACGACGATGGTAACGGAACAAATTAAATTTGTATGTCAAGGTTCCAGTTACTGGATAATGTCTCTCTTTGGATACTTCGATTTTGCCAAATCTTGAGGGCTACAAGAACAGTTGATTTCTATTTACGTATCATATAGACTAATTAAAGTAAACGTATCTTTAAATAGGCTTATACATATTATTAGTATCAACAAAACATTTACTGGCATGAGTCAGAGGCCGTTTAATGAAACGAACACTTCTCTGTCCTTAACTTGGAGCGTCGGAAGACGCCTCTCTCTCTCTGATCAAATTAGTACTGGATAATGTCTCTCTTTGGATATTGGAATTTGCGTTGTAATCTAACCAGAAACTTCGTTTTGTTATTATTACTGGAAACAAGCAATGATTTTTTCATTATTTGCGCTTTTGGACTGTTATATGTAAACTTTGCGCATCGCAAGCTAGTATGTATTCATTCGCTCGGAAACTAGTTCCGCATATGAGGTGTCACTAAAAAAACATAGAAAAATACGACATAAAAAGTGTCGAAAATCATCATAACCTCAAAATTTTTGTTGTAATCTAACCAGAAACTTATTTTTATTAATATACTGTGCTAAACTATAAAGTATTTTTATCATAGTATGCGTTTTTTAAAAGCGTCGTTAACTCAGAGCGTCGGAAGCATCAGCGTCATAACGTCGGAACAAACGTCGTAACCCAGGGCGGATTTTTCAATGAATATTTAAGAAAAAGCGTCGTAACCTCGGAATGTTGTAAGCCGGAGCTGTCGTAACCCGGGGATCTACTGTACATGTGAAACTAATTTGAATTAATTTTTATTTAAAAGAAATGAATAGCTACAGAAAGATCAACCTAAGAAAGCTTTAATGAAAGTAACCCTTACTTAACCCTTTAACGCTGATTGGACGTATTAAACGTCGACGAAAATTATCTGTCGGGTGCCGAACCGACGTATTAAACGTCGACGAAAATTATCTGTCGGGTGCCGAACCGACGTATGATACGTCGATGAAAAAAATTTAAACAAATTTGCGGAAAAATAGTTATACGCCTACTAGGCAAAAACTTTTGAATCACGCACCTTGGGGAATGCTGGGAGCTCACGGATCAAGCTGTTGTTTTGTTTACAATCGTTACCCAGGCGCGCAAGCACAAATTTCTTTTTTCTTGCACTAAAAAGCATCAGTGACACATCTCAAAAATTATTTCGTCACTTTGACATAATTTTTGCACCATTTTATATTAGCCGTTACATGGAGTATTATATACGAAAATGTGCACAATTTCATGCAGAATAGAGCAAAAAAACAACCCATGGTTGTAGCTTTTATCAGTTTTGAAATATTTTCATATAAATAACGATCATTGCAAAATTTCAACCTTCGGTCAACTTTGAGTTTTGAAATATTTTTACATAAATAATGATATAGAAAAAATTCGTCCTTCGGTCCACTTTGACCCGACCGAAATGGTCAAAAAACCCAATTGTAAGCTAAAACTCTTATATTCTAGTAATATTCAATCATTTACCTTCATTTTGCAAAAAATTGGAAGTCTCTAGCACAATATTTCGATTTATGGTGAATTTACAAAATAAACTTTTTCCTTACGTCCGCGCGGTAACTCTAACGAAAAAATCATAATTTTTTTTGTCCGATTGTCGTAATGTTTGCAGTTTTATATTACCCGTTAC
The DNA here is from genome assembly GCF_015104395.2 of Macrobrachium nipponense. Classification (NCBI taxonomy): domain Eukaryota; kingdom Metazoa; phylum Arthropoda; class Malacostraca; order Decapoda; family Palaemonidae; genus Macrobrachium; species Macrobrachium nipponense. The sequence goes on from NC_061090.1 coordinate 47,213,172, forward strand.
ATAAAGTTTTATATATGGAAATGTGTGCAATTTCATGTAGAATACAACAAAAAACAATCCATGGTTGTAGCTTTTATCGGTTTTGAAATATTTTCATATAAATAATGATAAGTGCCAAAATTTCAACCTTCAGTCAAATTTGACTCGACCGAAATGGTCGAAAACTGCAATTGTAAGCTAAAACTCTTACATTCTAGTAATACGCAATCATTTACCTTCCTTTTGCGACAAATTGGAAGTCTTTAGCACAATATTTCGATTTATGGTGAATTTAGAAAAAAAAATTCCTACGTCCGTGCAGTAACTGCCGAAAAAATCAAAATTTTTTTGTCCCATTTTCATAAAGTTTGCAGTTTTATATTAGCCGTTACATGTAGAATACAACTAAAAACAATCCATGGTCGTAGCTTTTATCAGGTTTGAAATATTTTCATATGAATAACGGTGACAAAATATCAACCTTCGGTCAACTTTGACTCGACCGAAATGGTAAAAAAATGCAACTGTAAGCTAAGTCTTACATTCTAGTAATATTCAATCATTTAACTTTATTTTGCAACAAATTGGAAGCCTCTTGCACAATATCCCGATTTATGGTGAATTTATGAAAAAAAATTTTCCTTACGTCCACGCGGTAACTTCCGAAAAAAATCTGAAATTTTTTCGTCCGATTGTCGTAATGTTTGCACCATTTTAAATTAGCCGTTACATAAAGTTTTATATATGAAAATGTGCGCAATTTCATGTAGAATACAACAAAAACCCGCACATGGCTGTAGCTTTTATCGGTTTTGAAATATTTTCATATAAATAACGATAAGTGCCAAAATATCAACCTTCGGTCAACTTTGACTTGACCGAAATGGTCAAAAAACAATATTGTAAGCTAAAACTATTATATTCTAGTACTATTCAATCATTTACCTTTATTTTGCAACAAATTGGAAGTCTCTAGCACAATATTTCGATTAGTGGTGAATTTTTGAAAAATACTTTTTCCTTATGTCCGCGCGGTAACTTCAGAAAAAAAAAAAAATTTTTTTTTGTCAGATTGTCGTAATGTTTGCACCATTTCAAATTAGCCGTTACATAAGGTTTTATATATAAAGATGTGAGCAATGTCATGTAGAATACAACAAAAACAACCCATGGTTGTAGCTTTTATCAGTTTTGAAATATTTTCATATAAATAAAGTTATAGAAAAAATTTGACCTTCGGTCAACTTTAATTTGACCGAAATGGTCAAAATCTGCAATTGTAAGCTACAACACTTACTGTCTAGTAATATTCAATCAATTACCTTCATTTTGCAACAAACAGGAAGTCTTTATCACAATATTTCGATTCATGGTGAATTTTTGAAAACAGCTTTTTTTTTTTACATCCGCATGTTACGAATTCATGCATCATATTGTGATAATATTTTCTGTGTTGCTTTGATCATTTTACAATTCTTTATACACCAAAATCATCGCAATTTAGTGTACTATACAACGAAAAAATAATCAACTCATTAGTTTTAACCGTTTTGCTCACAGCGCGATTTGTATACAATTATATATGAAATTTTTTTTCGCGCTGTCATATATTCCAATATTTATATATGATAATATTTTTTCATTTCTGATGGTTGCATACTAAACTTCAGGCAATGACAAAAAAAGGAGCCAAAAATGAACTCTAAATCTTGAAAATTAAGCGTGCTGTGGTTTTTTGAAAAAAACTTTTTTTCCGCTTCGGCGCTCACTCGCGAACGCCGCCCACATATGGGAGACACTTTCGGAAATGCCGGCTTGGCGTTTAAGGGTTAATGTATTCATCAGTTTTGACTCCTACAGCTTTCCAACGTGTCCAAATGAAACAGGATGATATGCAGTGAATTCAACAAAATATAAGACTGAATTATATTCATTTAATTTTTTTATGATTGCTTTATGACTTTGAATAACTAGGTCTGAGTTAATTATATTAAGCAATTATGAAAAGGATAAGAAGGAAAGGCGAACAAATGGCTAAAAAAAAACAAGAATAACAGAATAATCAAAAGTAAAGCAGATTTTAACCCACTCTTACGCCGGAGCCCTAAAAATCAAAACGTCTCCCGTATGCCGGGCCTGGTTTGGAGTGAGCGCGGAAGTGGAAAAAATAATTTTTTCAAAAAATTACAGCGCGCGTTACTTTTTGAAAAGATTAAGAATTCATTTTTGGCTCCTTTTTTTGTCATTGCCTGAAGTTGAGAATGCAACCATCAGAAAATGAAAAATAATAATCATTATCATATGTAAATAATGCGATATATGGTAGCGAAAAAAAAAATTCATACATAATTGTATTCAAATCACGCTGTGCAGAAAACGGTCAAAGCTAACCAGTTACTTTTTTTTTGCGTTGTATTGTACACTAAATTGCGATCATTTTGATATATAATACATTGTAAAACAATAAAAGCAACACCGGAAAAATATTATCACAAAATGATGTACGAATTCGTAACGCGCGGACGTAAAAAAATATTTTTTTCAAAAATTCACCGTAATTCTAAATAATGTTCTAGAGACTTCCAATTTGTTTCAAAATTAAGACAAATGATTGAATATTACGATACTGTAAGAGTTTTAGATTAGAATTGCAGATTTCGACCATTTCGGACGAGTTAAATTGACCGAATGTCGAAATTTTAATATATATAATTTTTTTCATATGCACATATTTCGAAGATGGAAAAAGCTACAACCTTCAATTAGTTTTTTTATTAATTTCTTCATGAATCTGCGCACATTTTGATATATGAAACTCTATAAAAAAGGCTAATATGAAAAGGAGCAAAATATTAGGATAATGCCATGTACGTATTTCGGAGACTTGCGGCCGCGAATCGGCGCGCGGCGGAGTGAAGGTAAATATATTTTTCAAAAATTCACCATAAATCACAATATTGTTTTAGAGACTTCAAATTTGTTTCAAAATGAAGAAAAATGACGGAATATTACTAGGCCGTAAGAGTTTTAGCTTACAATTGCGTTTTTCAACTATTTCGGTAGAGTCAAATTTGATTACCCGAACGTGGTTTTTTTTTCTATTTATCGTGATTTATATGCAAATATTTCGAAAAAAGAGAAAAGCTACAACCTTCAATCATTTTTAGTTGTATTCTACATGAAATTGCGCACATTTTCATATATAAAAACTTTATGTAACAGCTAATTTTAAATGGTGCAAACATTTCGACAATCGCACAAAAAAATTCTGATTTTTTCGGAAGAGTTTACCGCGCGAACGTAATTTTTTTTTTTTCATAAATTCACCATAAATCGAAAATATTGTGCTAGAGACTTCCAAGTCGTTGCAAAATGAAGGTAAATGATTGAATATTACTAGAATATAAGAGTTTTAGCTTAAAACAATTTGCGCTTTTTTCGACCATTTCGGCGAAAAGTTCAAAGCTGACCGAAATTGAAAAATTTTGCACTTTAACGTTATTTATATGAAACAATATTTTCAAAACTTGATAAAAAGCTACAACCATGGGTTGTTTTTTGTTGTATTGTGCATGAAATTGCGCACATTTCTATATATAAACTTTATGTAACGGCAAATTTAAAAGGGTGCAAACATTAGGACAATCGCACGAAAAAATGTATCGGAAGAGTTATCGCACGAACGTAAGGAAAAACGTTTTCATAAATTCACCATAAATCGAAATATTGTGCTAGAGACGTCCAATTTGTTGCAAAATGAAGGCAAATGATTGAATATTACTATAATATAAGAATTTTAGCTTACAATTGCGTTTCTCGACCATTTCTGTAGAGTCAAAGTTGACCGAAAAGGTTGAAATTTTTGCACTTATCGTTATTTATATGAAAATATTTCAAAATTGATAAAAGCTACAATAATGAGTATTTTTTAGTTGTATTGTGCATGAAATTGCGCACATTTTCATATATAATACTTCATGTAAAGGATAATTTAAAATGGTGCAATAATTATGTCAAAGTGACGAAATAATTTCCGAGATGTGTCACTGATACTTTTTAGTGCGATAAGAAAGAAATTCGCGCTTGCGCGCCTGCGTAGCGATTGTAAACAAAACAACGCCTTGATCCGTGAACTCCCAGCATCCCCCAAGGCGCGTGATACAAATGTTTTCGGCTGGTAGGTCCTATAGTATTTTTCCGCGATTTTTAAAAAAAACTTTTTTGAGCCGACGTATGATACGTCCAATCGGCATACGGAGACATTTGACTCGACGTTTAATACGTCCAATCGGCGTAAGAGGGTTAATATATATATATATATATATATATATATATATATATATATATATATATATATTTATTTATTGTCGTTTTAAATACTCATTTATATTACATATCCGTGAGAGTATACTGCTGAAAATAGACCTAGGCTAATCAAGTGTGTAAATCAGAAGTCCAATTTAGGCCCAGTAAATGTGTCATGCAAATTATTTTATTGATCAAATGACAAAATTAGTTTAATCAAACATAGTTTTCAAAGAATGTTAACGCCTTGATGTATTGTTTATCGGCTGTAGGAGATGAAATGACAACACCCCAGTGCAGTGCGATACATTAAGTCAAGACTCGAGCAAAGCCAACTTCAAAATGCTTCGGTAAGCTGTCACGAAGCTAAAGTTGAGAATAAAAAATCTGGCACCTGCATATGGCAATATTTCCATACCGAACAATGAATTAAGAAACTACGCCAATTCCTCGTTGGCTGTCTGTACATATGTATCTTTTGAAATTTAATAAATATAAAATATATACTTATTGCTAGCATCCATGCAGATGCTTGTTGATTCCTTCCTTGTTAAGAGAGCTGTACAGTTGATAACTACCTCTGGAAGTCGCTCTTCTCAACTCATAGGGACGTGGCGGTATAGCCATGGCTCGTCCTCTAAAAAGTGGGAACCATGCAGCTAAGGAATGTCCGTGGCTAGCATAGTCAACCAAAGGATGCCCCTGCCCAGGGCGCAGTACCAAATAAGATCATGTTACCAGAGCAAAAACATATCACCTTCACTACAACCATAATATTCATACCTGACTATACACTTAACCCTTAAAAACGCCGACTGGACGTATTTTACGTCGAGATAAACAAAAGTTTTTTTTAAAATTCAGCGGGGAAAAATACTTATAGGCCTACGTTTTTTTTAGCCCTAAAACTTTTGAATGTGGCACGCGCCTAAAATTTTGGGGGTACGGGATGCTGGGAGTCCACGGATCAAGCCTTGTTTTGTTTGAAGCGTGACCCAGGTGCGCATGCGCGATATCCCTTCTTCTCGCTCCAGCCAGCATCAGTAGCGCACCATCCGAGAGCGATCTTTCGTGAAAAAGCGTGTTTTTCTGGACTTGTGCGAGACTTTGAGCATTTGTATTGCTACAGGACATTCGTAGATATGTCTCAACGACGTGTGAACCGTGAAAGGCGCGTTTTACCCGTCGGAAGGGATCGTGTAAGGCGAGTTTTGGACATGGATGCTGGCGAGGGGCCAAGCACCCAGCATGACCCCGCGCCTCAAGGCCGTTCTGTGCGGCCACGTGTGGCTGAAAAGTGTTTTTCGGGAACACATCGTTTGCCTTTGGTTACCCCTAGAAAGCATGGTGGGCGTCCTTAGGGGCATTCGTAGGCATTTGGGAGGCCTCCAACCAAGGGACATAGACGAATATCTTCGGAGCTTGATCGGGAACATGTCGCAAGTCCTCATTTTGATGGCGGATGGTCATCGAGTGATGAGGACATCAGTCCCGATGAAAGTGAGGATGAATATTTGCCCCCAATGTCCGTTCGAGGCTCACATCCCGAAAGTGAGCTCGAATTCAGTGCATACGAGGGGGAATCTGAGGGGGAGGGGGAGGGGGAGGGTGGGGATACGGGCTCAAGTTTTATCGCAGAGGACGATACAGAAAGTGAGGGGCCTAGAGAGGGTGATGGGCCAACGGGGGGGGGTAGTGTGCATCGTGCCCGCACCCCGTGCGCGTGCGCGCGCACGGGCACGTAGAAGGTCGGCTCGTCGCGCCAGCCAAGGTGAAGGTCGGTCGTCGGAGAGTGACGAGGGGTGGACGGAGGACCCCACCCCTCCTAACATGCACCCCTTCACGGCAACCCCTGGGATGACCGTACCAGTACCCTGACTGTTTTGGGATTCCATCCAGCTTTTCCTGACGCGGGAATTGCTGGAATACCTGGTACACGAGACGGTGGACTACGCTCGGTACTGCCGATATGAGCTGAAGACGACCTTGTCGTATTCCTGGCGGGGTTGCAACCTCATTGACATGGCACATTTTTTGGGGCTCCACATTTATTTTGGTTGACACCTGCTATCGACGTCAGGCAATATTGGAAGAGAAGTTATTTTTTATATATGCCGAATGTGCCTGGCGTTATGTCCCGTGATAATTTCCTGGCGATGGACAGGTACTTCAACGCCTTCAAACCGAAGGGCCATACCCCGGAATAACAGTGATCGCCTCATTTTAGTGCGTACAGTGTTGGATTATATCCGTGAGCGATGTAGTAATCTCGTGATTCCTGGAAAGAACCTGTCTTTGGATGAGGGGATGATGCCTTACAAAGGACGTTCCTAGTATAAAAGTGTATAACCCAAAAGAAGCCACAAAAGAAATATGGTGTGAAATTCTTTCTCATTACCGAGGCCAAAACACTGGATACGTTGTGGACTTTCAGGTGTATACCCGGGGTATTCTCCACGCTGCGTGACACTGTATTCAACCTTGTGGGACGTTTCCGTAACCAGGGATATCACCTGTTTATGGATAATTATTATAACTCGGTATCCCTGGCCCAGGAACTGTATGAAGCAGGTGTTCACGTCAGTGGTACCCTTCGGTTGGTGCGTGGGGCCCCGAATGTCCTCAAGAGGTTCGCTAGTCATCCGCAACACCTGGCAAGAGGAGAGACAGAGTGGCGGCGGAAGGGCGCTGTCTTCGTCATCTGTTTGGAAGGGTGTCCGACTCGTCCCCCATGGTTACGACGAGTCATGAACCCATCCAAGAAGAGATCGTACAGCGGAAGAAAGTAACACGTACGACAGGGCCGAGTTGTGTTTGAGGAGTTTCGTACCGAGCGGCCTACTGTCATTGGGCACTACAACAGGCACATGGGAGGAGTTGATCTCTTTGATCAGCTCATCCAGTACTATCCCTTCGCCAGGAGAACCAGAAGGTGGACACAGAAGCTCCTCAAATACATCCTTCAGTTGGCCCTCCAAATGCCTACATACTGTACTGTGGGTACCGCGGTGACAATCTTCCGAGGTTTGACCCACGCACAGTTCCTAGAGGTAGCCGGGAATGCCCTCATCAACTTCGATCCGCGATGAGTGGCCTTCCATAACTGACCCCCTGCCCCGAGCTGCAGATCTGCCCCTAGAGGAAAGGGCAGATAGGAGGGGGGCCAACTTCGCTCGACCTGCCGCCGCCCCTGCTGCCGCCGTCCCTGCTGACGACGCCCCTGCTGACGACGCCCATGCTGATGACGCCCCCGCCCCTGAACTGCCGCCAACCCCCTGCTGCCGCCGCCCCTGCTGCCGCCGCCCCTGCTGACGACGCCCCTGCTGCTGGCGCCGCCCCTGCTGAGACCCACCCCTGCTGTCGCAGCCCCTGCTGAACGACGCCCCTGCTGACGACGCCTCCTCTTGCTGCCGGCCGCCATCACCAGCTTCTCGTCGGGTAGTTGGGACCCTGCGTGTCGGCTGCAGCCAGGGGAACACATACTGGAGGCCTTAGAAGGGCGAAGGCAGAAACGGTGCCGGGTGTGCCATATGAATGGCAGAAGGAGAGACAACCCGGTTCTTCTGTCGTCTCTGCAAAGTTGCTCTTTGCAGGATAGGGGAGTGTGACCGAAAGTATCACACTAAGGTCATGTATTGGAGCGCGCCCCCTAAACCGACAGCGGAGGGCGCACGGGGCCGCCGGGTCCATCAGCAGTAAGGGCGCGCGTCTCCCTCCTCCATCCTGTACCTCGTCATGTCGAGTGGAAAAAAATGCAAGACTCTTCAATGGAGGAGGGAGAAAACAAGAATAGAACGAAGAGTCAGGATTACGAGTGAGTATTCTGCATTTATTTTATATTTAGTTTTATATTTATTACAATTTTTTATATATCTGAATGTGTGCATGATAAAATAATAATAAGACATTTCATTGTATGCGAAAAGAGAAGTGTCACCTGCATTCCTTTTATTTATGTATTGGTACCAGAATCGAAGAATGTAATATATATTTTACGTATAAAAAAAATTATATAGATATATATATATATATATATATATATATTATATATATAGTATATATATATATATATATATATCTATATCTATATATATATATTTATATATATATATAGATATAGATATTTATTATATCATTATATAATCTATTTAAAATACTATTAATTAATTAAATAAAATTATTTTTGGGGGGGTGGGGGGGTAAGCCAAATTGTACTTACAGTCTAGTAATATTCAATCATTTACCTTCACTTTAAACAAATTGCAAGTCTCTAGAACAATATCTCGATTTATGGTGATATTTGAAAAAAAATATTTTTATTCCGTCCGCGCGCCGATTCTCGGCCGAAAATCTCGGAAACGCGTAGTCACATTCTCCTAATATTTGTACCTTTTCATATTACGCTTATTTTATAGTTTTATATATGGAAATGTGCGCAAAAACATGCACAATATAACGAAAAATATTGGAAGGTTGTATGCATTTATCATTTTTGAAATATTTGCATATAAAGTACGATAAGTACGAAAAAAACTACGATCGGGTCAACTTTGACTCAACCGAAAAGGTCAAAAAACGCATTTATAACATAAAAATCTTACAGTCTAGTAATATTCAACTCATTTATCTTCATTTTAAAACCAATATTGCAAGTCTCTAGAACAATATCTCGATTTATGGTGAATTTTTGAAAAACATATTTTTTTCCCCTCCGCGCGACGATTTTCGGCCGAAAATCTCGGAAACGCGTAGGTCACATTCTCCTAATATTTGAGCCTTTTCATATTACGCTTTTTTTAAAGGTTTATATTATGGAAATGTGCGCAAAAACATGCACAATATAACAAAAAATATTGGAAGGTTTGTAGCATTTATCATTTTTTTGAAATATTTGCATATTGAAAGTTACGATAAGTACGAAAAAAAGACTGACGATCGGTTCAACTTTGACTCAACCGAAAAGGTAAAAAAACTCATATATAACAAAAAATAAAATACTTACAGTCTCGTAATAATTCAAATCATTTATCTTCATTTTAAACATATTGCAAGTCTCTAGAAAACAATATCTCGATTTATGGTGAATATTTGAAAAAAATATTTTTATTCCGTCGCGCGCCCCGATTCTCGGCCGAAAATCTCGGAAACGCGTAGGTCACATTCTCCTAATATTTGTGCCTTTTCATATTACGCTTTTTTTTATAGTTTTATATATGAAAATGTGCGCAAAAACATGCACAATATAAAAAAAATTATTGGAAGGTTGTAGCATTTATCATTTTTGAAATATTTGCATATAAAGTACGATAAGTACGAAAAAAACTACGATCGGTCAACTTTGACTCAACCGAAAAGGTCAAAAAACGCATTTATAACATAAAAATCTTACAGTCTAGTAATATTCAATCATTTATCTTCATTTTAAAACATATTGCAAGTCTCTAGAACAATATCTCGATTTCTGGTGAATTTTTGAAAAAAATATTTTTTTCCCCTCCGCGCGACGATTTTCGGCCGAAAATCTCGGAAACGCGTAGGTCACATTCTCCTAATATTTGAGCCTTTTCATATTACGCTTTTTTTAAAGGTTTATATATGGAAATGTGCGCAAAAACATGCACAATATAACAAAAATTATTGGAAGGTTGTAGCATTTATCATTTTTGAAATATTTGCATATAAAGTACGATAAGTACGAAAAAAAACTACGATCGGTCAACTTTGACTCAACCGAAAAGGTCAAAAAACGCATTTATAACATAAAAATCTTACAGTCTAGTAATATTCAATCATTTATCTTCATTTTAAAACATATTGCAAGTCTCTAGAACAATATCTCGATTTATGGTGAATATTTGAAAAAAATATTTTTATTCCGTCCGCGCGCCGATTCTCGGCCGAAAATCTCGGAAACGCGTAGGTCACATTCTCCTAATGTGCCTTTTCATATTACGCTTTTTTATAGTTTTATATATGGAAAATGTGCGCAAAAACATGCACAATATAACAAAAATTATTGAAGGTTGTAGCATTTCTCATTTTTTTTATATTTGCATATAAAGTACGATAAGTACGAAAAAAACTACGATCGGTCAACTTTGACTCAACCGAAAAGGTCAAAAAACGCATTTATAACATAAAAATCTTACAGTCTAGTAATATACAATCATTTATCTTTATTTTAAAAAATATTGCAAGTCTCTAGAACAATATCTCGATTTATGGTGAATATTTGAAAAAAATATTTTTATTCCGTCCGCGCGCCTATTCTCGGCCGAAAATCTCAGAAACGCGTAGGTCACATTTTCCTAATATTTGAGCCTTTTCATATTACGCTTTTTTTAAAGTTTTATATATGAAAATGTGCGCAAAAACATGCACAATATAACAAAAATTATTGGAAGGTTGTAGCATTTCTCATTTTTTTTATATTTGCATATAAAAAAAACTTTTAACAAAAATTCGACATTCGGTCAACTTTAACTCGTTCGAAATGGTAAAAAACTGCATTTGTAAGCTAAAACTCTTACAGTATCGTAATATTCAATCATTTTCCTTCATTTTGAAAACAAATTGCAAGTCTCTATAACAATATTTCGATTTATGGTGTTTAATTTATTAAAAAATTATTTTTTTACATCCGCGCGCTACGAATTCATGCATCATTTTGTGATAATATTTTCTCTGTGTTGCTTTTATTGTTTTACAATATGTTATATATCAAAATGATCGCAATTTAGTGCACATTACAACGAAAAAAAGCAACTTGTTACCTCTAACCGTTTGGCGCACAGCGCGATTTGAATACAATTATATATGAAATTTCGTTTTTGCGCTATCATATATCGCATTATTTATATATGATAATGATAATATTTTTCATTTCTGATGGTTGCATACTAAACTTCAAGCAATGAGAAAAAAAAGGAGCCAAAAATGAACTCTTAATCTTGAAAACTAAGCGCGCTGTGATTTTTGAAAAAAAATATTTTTTCCGCTTACGCGCTCACTCTCAAACCCCTCCGGCATACGGGAGTCATTTTTTTATTTACGGCTCCGGGCGTTTAAGGGTTAAGCCTGAAGGGTACTCCTAGTACATCCATAGTACCTCCAGGCTCCCCTGAAAACTCAACAACCTTATTCAAGGCGAAGAGATAGGCTAGGAAGGTATGACTACCTACACACCCTTACCCAATGCTGTGCCAGCCGCTAAATACGGACCCAGGGCACTGCAATTTTCATAGGCTGTTTCAATATCGCACAAGTAATGCGAGGCGAATACTGATTTACATTTCCGATACCTTGCTTGTATAATCGAGTCCAAAGAGAGATTGTGTTTAAATGAGAGAGATGTTGCCACTGCTCTCACCTCGTGAGCTTTCACTTTAAGTTTATTAAGATCCGTTTCTTTTACTTGTGAATGAGCATTTACAATTACACTACGTAAGAAGAACTCCAGGGCGTTTTTAGACATTGGGCGCACAAGATTCCTTATGGAACACCATAAATGATCAGACAGGCCCCTAATTTTCTCTGTCCTTTGTAAATAACATTTCAGAGCTCTGACCGGGCAGAGTAACCTCTCTTCTTCTTCTGGTCTTACTAAGTCCGTGAGGTTTTTCATACTGAACGAACGAGGCCATGGTTGGACAGAATCTTGTTTTTTCCTAAAAACCCCAAGGTTAATGCGCAAACTGCATTACTCTGTGCAATCCTATTCTCTTGTCCATGGCATTTATTTCACTCACCCTTTTAGCTATAGACAGAACTACTAGGAATAGGGTCTTTCTCGTCAAATCTCTCAACGATGCTCTTTGCAACAGCTCACACGGAGTTTCTGACAGCCACTAAGTACTACATCTAGGTTCCAAGATAATATCTTCGAAGCCACTAAGTACTACATCTAGGTTCCAAGATAATATCTTCAAACCTCTGGGGTTTTCTATATCGAAGGATTTAATGAGATCTGCAAGATCTCTATTCGTCGATACTTCCAATCCTCTGTGCTTGACAACAGATCCCAACATTGCCTTATAACCTTTGATAGGCGCAGTAGACAGATTCCTAACTGTTCTCAGATATAATAAATAGAAGATCTGCTATTTCTGTTATAGTTGTTTTAGAAGACGAAACATTATGTTCTTTACACCAGGCTCTAAACACAGTCCACTTTGCCCGGTAGACTTTACTTAAGGATTCCCTTCTGCACTTAGTGATAGCTCTTACCGCTTGTCTTGAAAACCCCTTCACTCGTAAGAGCTGTCGGACAGTCTGTAAGCGGTTAGGGACAGAGTGGATAGTCCTTGATGGAACCTTCTGAAGTGGGGTTGTCTGAGTAGATCTGTTCTCATAGAAAGTACCCTTGGTTAATCCACTAGAAGGTCTAAAAGATCTGGGAACCATTCCTGCGCCTGGCCAGAAAGGAGCAATGAGAGTTATCGAAACATTGTAATGTGTTCCGAATTTGTTGACGACTTCTCTCACCATCTTGAATGGAGGAGAGGGGTACAAGTCCTTCTTCGACCAGTCCAAAAGCATCGCATCTGTCGCCCATGCTTTCAGGTCCGGGGCTGGTGAACAGTAAAGGGGGAGACTACGGTTTCTTGCTGTGGCAAACAGATCTATCATAGGTTTCCCCCAGAGTTTCCACAATTCGAGGCATACCACTGGATTCATCATCCATTCCATATGAAGTACTAGCCTCCTGCAGCTTAGTTTGTCCGTGAGTACATTGAATTTTCCCTGAACGAACCTTGTTATTAATGTGGTATGATTCCAATTCGCCTATAACAGCAGGCTCCTTGCCGTCTCGCAAAGAGAAAACAAGTGTGTCCCTTCTTTTTCCTTATGTATGAGAGCGCTGTCTTACTGTCCGAATGTAACGTCACTACTTTGTTGCGAACTTCGTCCTCGAACTTCAGCAATTCCCAGTGGATGTCAGTCAGGTCATTACAATTTATATGCCACTGTTTTTGTTGTGCATTCCAAATGCCTGATACTTCCTTTTCCCCAAGAATTGCTCCTCAACCTTGATCTGATGCGCCTGAAAAGAACACTAGGTTTGGGCTCAGCGGGAGGAGGGATCTCCCTTCTGCAAGTCTGTCTCTTAACTTCCACCATTGCATGTCCTCCTTTATTTCTTGTGTGATCAGGAACATGAAAGAATCCGGAAACTTCTTTCTGTTCCAGTTCGCCCTGAGGAAGAACTGTAGGTTCCTCAAATGCAGTCTCCCTAATGTCACAAACTGTTCTATTGAGGATAGTGTGCCCAAAAGACTCAATCCAGTCCTTTGCACAGCATTCCTGGAGAACTAGAAATCTACCTTTTGCAGGCATTACTCTATTCTTTGTGGGGATGGAAAAACCCCGAAAACTCACTGAGTTGATCCTCATCCCCAAGTAGACAAAGTTCCTGACTGGGGAGTAACTGCGACTTTCGTCTGTTTATTAAGAGTCCTAATTCCTGAGCTAAAGACAGGGTTTTCTGAAGGTCCTCTGCGCACCTCTCCTTTGTTTGTGGCCGGAGAAGCCAATCGTTCAAGTAAAGGGATATTCTTATCCAGACTAGATGTAACCATTTCGTAATGGGGAGCTAGCACTCGGGTGAACACTTGTGGTGCGGTCAAAAGCCCGAAACAGTGCCCTGAACTGGTATATTTTGTTTCTGAAGACAAAACGCAGAAACCTCTTGAGTTTTGGTGTATTGGAATGTGAAAATATGTGTCCTCCATATTGTTGGAGATCATCCAATCCCCTTGACGGACTGATGAAAGAAAAGACAGATTCCTCTCCATCTTGAACTTTGTCTTCCACACATATTGGTTCAGAGCGCTTACGTCCAATACGGGTCTCCATCCCCCGATGACTTGGGGACAATGGGGACAATGAACAGATGATTGTAAATTCCTGGGGTTAGTGGCTCTTCGACTAACTCTATTGCAAGTGGGACGAAATCTCTTCCGAAAGGGCGATGAATTTCTTTGAATTTTCTGGGTAAGCGGTCAAAGCTATCAAAGAGCCTGATAATGGTGGCTTTCTCTTGAACGGAATATCATATCCTTCTCTTAAAACCTTTACGATCCAAGGTTCCGCCCCTCTTGATTCCCATTCTCCCCGAAATTGATGGAGTCTCGTTCCTACTGGTGCACAAAGGACTGACACATTACTTCTTGGTCAAGGGGTTGGTTGTGGATTTTTTAATAGATCTAAGGGTGAAACGTGCTCTACCCCTTGATCTTGGGAAATATATACTGAATCCCCTGCCCCGAAAAGGATGTCCTCGGCTGGCTGGCGAGGGACATACACTAGGACTATTTTCTCTAGTACGTTTAGTGGATTGCGAAAGAAGATTCTGCGTTGCTTTCTTCTGCAATTCGGAGGCAACTAGCACTACTGTCTCCTCTGGAAACAGGTGCTTCTTATTCAAAGGCGAACACAGTAAGGCAGACTTTTGAGTACGAGATACTCCCTTAGATGTAAAAGGACACCACAGTTCTCTCTTCTTTAGGATGCCTAACATGAAGACAGAGGCTAGTTCCATGGATCTGTCTCTAATCCCCTTATCTAAACAGGAGATCACTCCCGAAATGTTTGCAAAGGCTTCCTCATTCAACATGGAATAACTCGAGTTTACGTCCCAAGGCTCCTACTGTCCAGTCCAGGAAAATAATAATTTCAAATACCCTAAAGATATTCTTAATTAGGTGATCTAATTCTGACGCCGTAAACATGATCTTGGCCGAGTTGAAAGCCGATCTTCTTGCAGAGTCAATAAGCGTGGAGAAGTCTCCCTGGGCGGAGGCAGACACACCCAAAGAGAGAGCTTCTCCGGTTTCGTAACAAATGTCTGAAAGACGAGAGGGAGGGAAGCTGAAGTTAACTTTGCCTGGATCCCTCTTATCCTCAAGCCAAAGGTTAATTTCCTTTAACGCTTTTCGAGCCAAAAAGGACAGTACTAGTTTGGGTAATTTCCTGGAGTCTTCCTGGTTGACTCTTATGTAGGAAGACACTGGCGACATGGGAGTCACTGGCGAGAATGAATCTGAAAAATTTTCAACAAGGTAAAAAAGCAAAGCTTTGTATGCAGTGAGAGAAGACTCTATCCTCCTCTTCTTTCTCTTCTTCTTCGGCTGAAGAAATAGGTGAAAAATTCTCTATAGGTTGGACCGGGGGCACCGCAGACTGAACAAAGCCCAAAATGCTGTTTAACTTGTTCTGGATGGCTGACAAAGAAGAATCAGGGGCAGTCATCACCCGAGATCCTGTCGGTGAGCCCGAAGCGGAAATTGATGACACAGACTGTCTTGAGTGCTTCATACTGGTCCATCTGTGCACTTGGTTGCATGTATCCCTGTGGATGCTCGGGTGCCAATGGACACTCAGTCGCTAGCGGACGCTCAGGAGCTAGTGGACGTTCAGCCGCTAATGGACGCTCGATCGCAACTGTATTCCTGGGCACCAAAGGCTGCTCTAGCATGCAGGCTAACTGTGGCGCCAATGGGCGCTCAGGAGTCGGGGGTTCTCATAATCTGAACGCTGAACCTGTATCCCAGGAGTCTTGTGAATTACAGGAGAGACTGGTGGGAGCCTTACCTGTCCTGCAGCATTGGTGTGGGCAGGTGCTGAAGACATCTCCAGATGTTTACTCTTCCCCGTACTCTTTACCTCCAAAGTCTGCCAGAGGAAGACTTTCTTGACAACGACTTAGACTTAGAGGATGCGATCCTCTCACTACGACGTCCCTCTCCTGCCGTATCCCGAGAGAATCTCTCTGGAGAGTCCCAAAAACTACACGAAGGCTGTTCTTTTTGGAAAGGGCTAGTCTTTTTACATGGGACTGGAGAGGGAGATAACTTACGAGCTTTCTTTTTCAATGGATGGGACTCGTCATGGAATCGCCACTGCCGCCAGGGAGAGGACTCTCCGGAGCTGGAAGTACTAGACAAAAGCGGTACTCCTTTAGAGACGTCTTTCCAGTGAGACACTGTTGTAATTTGGGATTTGTCAACAGAATCGCCTGAGGGGGCGACTGCTCGTGGGCAGACCCCACTGAGCTCCCTTGGGCTACCAGTATGCCTCCTCCCAGGTTCTGGGGATTGACAGGGATCTTTGCCTAGGAGAATCAGTGGGCCGAACAGCCACCTCCTCCACAACACTTGCACTTACTTCACCACTTACCTTGTCCATTAGGGTTTCATGGACGCTCCTAATTTCTCCATTGCTTGGAGCATGATCGAAAATTTCTGATCTACTCTTGCCTCTAAATTGGACACAGCATCGGGTACAGGTGTGAGAGAGCCAAGCTTAGGACTGGGAATGACAGGTGGTGGGGAAGGTTCAGAAAGAGGCAAATTACCATTAGACAATTCCTGACTAACTAAGCTTTTAACTTTAGCTTTAGAAGCCGCTTTTTTCTTTTTATCTCTCTCTAACTTGTTCGTGTAACTAGTCAAGATCTTCCAAGTTATTTGATCCCAATTAATACATTCTCCACATGTTTGATCTGGCGTGCAAGTGTGTCCCCTACAACCTGTGCAAACTGAATGTGGATCATTACAAGCTTTAGCTATCCTAGTGTTGCAGCCTTTACTGCAATACCTGATCCCAGATGTAATAGTGTCCGACATTATTTAGACCAATTCAAAACTAGTTATTTCGGTGCAAAAATATTGAAAACTATTTGAATTCCTAAATAGCTAATCACCGAAAACAAAAGCTACCATTATTTTAAGAGTACTTCACCAAATAACTCCAACAATGAGCGACGGTAAAGAATTCCAAAAATTCCGCTGACTACTGAAACTGTGTTAACAGTACCAGCCAACAGAAACAACTGATTTTCATACAGTGTTGGTTCCTCACTCCCCCTATAGTGGGCGGGGGGTATCACCTGACCAAAACAAACTAGCGCTACCGCGAATTTCAAAATTTCTAGCTGCTGATGGTTTTAGAAACTATAGCTAAGTAACTACTTAGTAAGGTGCATACATAAAGTTAAAAGTTTGCACCTCACTTATCAGATTGCTGATGGATATAAACTATACATTATAATTTTTTTTAGAAAGCTCTTTTTAAAACAGTGACACTGTACTTTGATATTCAATAGGCCTATACTTTTTTGCAGAATCTGGAAAGGCAAAATTCTACATGCCAAAGCCTCCAACTGGGAAAGGAAGACAGTAGAGAAAGGAAAATAAGAGGTAAAGAACGAATAAGAAAATATATAAAAAAAAAAAAAACCAGTTGGGCATATCTGGAAGTCAGGGCACAATGCCTCAGGTTAGGTTAGGGTAGGGAATATTAGTGTTTTTGGTAATTTTTATTCAAGTACATACCTATGACTAATTTGCCCATTCACTACTTACTGCCTAATTTTGTAAGAAAAGTGTAAGTTAAATTTTTGTTCAGTAAATTGTTTGCATATAACTTCAGTTCCTGTGTGTGTGTGTGTGTGTGTGTGTGTTTGTAAACAGTTTTTCATCTGCGAACTCCCTGAAATATAATAAATAAACTTTTACTAGTCATATTTTTTTTTATTATTTCCTGACTTGCACCCTAAAAGTTTTTACTTTTGAAAATAACTCTTGAAGGGCAGTGCAATACATCACTTCCTAAGTACTTTTCTAATCTGTGAAGACTAAAGTCAGTAGTTTGCACCTCGCTTATCAAATTGCTCTTGGATGCAAACTACTTTATAAATGACCTGGTTTGATCATTGTTAACATTGTGGGGGCCGGCCGGAACCCCTATATATGGGGGGTATAGGGTGAAAAATGCAAAGTCATGAAAAAATTCACGGAGCTTCATATGGCAATTGAGAATACGTATACAAAATATTTCGTCAAAATTCCTCTAATTTCGTAGTTACTGGGTAATAATTAGTAAACATAACTCAATAAGCCTAAAACATTCATCCGTACAAGAAAATGCAATATTTCTTCTGTTATCGTAAATTTTGATAATTATTGTCAAAGAAATTGTGAGAAATGGCATCTGTAGAGATTCTGTGGGTCGCAGAGGAAAGTATCAAGTTCCATCTGTAAAGATTCTGTGGGTCGCAGAGGAAAGTATCAAGTTCAACCATGAATGATCAGTGCGAGCACAGACTTCAAGTCGTCTACACGTTCGAGTTTCACCTCTGACATTTGCTTGCTTTTACATATGTTTATCTATGTTTCGGCAAGAATTTCATCATGCCAATGAGGAAAAGACAAGGAAAACATCTCGCTAACATAAAGATGAAGAAAATTCGCTCTAATATGATTACAGAATATCATAATATATGCGATATTAGCGTAGTTAGTGAAGAGAGAGAGGGAGGGTTGCGTAGTAAGTAAACGCTCCCATCTTGCCTGAAGCACACGTCACACTGTCCCCCAGGCTACGATCTTTGAGCAAAGGGATCTTAATTTATGATAAATAACATAGTTTTGGTTTATTAATACCCAAAAAGGAATATGAAATTCATAATAATCATGATTTATTAACATTGTCTTTGTAAAAAGAGAGTACAACTTCGAATTTCACCTCTTGACATTCTCTTGCATTTACGTTTGTTTATTTTTGTTTCAGCAAGAATTTCATCATACCAAAACGGAAAATACTAGGAAAACATCTAGCTAACATACAGAAGAAGAAAATTCGCTGTGAGAGAGTTGCGTAGGAAGGAGTGCCCCGTCTTGCTTGACGCAGTGCCCCAAGCTACGATATATGAGCAAAAGGATCATCATTTATGATTAAATTATGATAAATAAAATAGTTTTGGTTTATTAATGCACAAAAAAGAAATATACGTACATTCATAACAATCATTATTTATCAACATTGTCGTTTATAAAATACGAAGAAAAACTTTGAACGCCCGTATCTACAAACTATAGTTATTGACCTTCAAAATCTATCTTCTCACTTAGTTTTAATGCTATAACATTGGAATTTGGTATTTAACTCAGAAAGACGTTATAGAACAATCAAATGAAGCCCTTTTTTCCAATTTTTTTTTTTTAAATAAATTTTCTTTTCCTAATTTATAGGGTTTATTTTTTTTACCATAATGAAAAATTCATATCCAGCAAAAAAAGGACTTTTAGAAAAAAAACTCCTCATTTGATTGGAGGTCTACATCAGGTCTATATATGGTAGTAATCCCAGGTCTTAATATTAAATATCAAGGGAGGAGATAGAATTTGAAAAATGGTTATTTTCAGGATAAATCGCCCTGGCGTCAGAGGAGAAAATCATATGCGGTTTGGAGATGTCCCAAGTCCCCTTATTAAGTGGTATGAATATCAAAGTCCTGTCCTTAAAGAATGGCATTAGCCGGCCGGCCCCCTTAATAAGAGGAAAATTCTTCTTTTTTTGAAAAATATTTAGGATATAAATCTGACAACATGGTTGAGTTAGACTCCTGTATTGATTTTGAGTATAAGGTTAAAAAAAATAATTTTAAATTGGTCTTATTTTCACATCTAGGCCTCATTACTTGTGTTCAATTTTTCATAAATGTGTCTTATTTTAACAGTGCCACTGTACCTTGATATCCAATAGGCCTATACTGTATATTGTTTATAGAATTTGGAAAGGCAGAATTCTACATGCCAAAGCCTCCAACTGGGAAAGAAAGGCAGCAAAGAAAGGACAATAAGAAGTAAAGAATAAACTGGAAACTATATTACAAAGAAAGCCAATTGGAAAACGAAAAACTGTAAACAATGAAATGAGACCTACTACATGTGAGCTAGTTTGAAATTCTGCAGTACCAACAATTTAATCAATACTAATCAGAAGGACCAAACCATAATGGCCATAACTGGAAATCAGGGCACGATGCCATAGCATAGGTTAAGAGAAAATGCATCACTTCCAAGCTCTCTCTATTCCAATCTCTGAACACTAAAGGTAGTATGTAGTTTGCACTAACTTAACAGATTCTTAATGGATGCAAACTACTGTATAAATAACCTGGTTCTATCATTGTTAACAATAAAATAGAAAAATTCTCCTTGTTTAAGATAGTATATGTTTAAGGTATAATTCTGGTAACATTTGAATTAGACTCCTTTATTTATTGTGAATATAAGATTTTCAAAAAAGACAGTTATTACCCTTTAAAAAGTCACATTTCCAAATCTAGGCCTCATTACTTGCGTTTAATTTTTCATAAATGTCTTATTAAAACACAATGGCACTGTACTTTGATATC
>NC_061090.1:47243656-47348656 GCF_015104395.2 Macrobrachium nipponense
GCGCTCCATTCGACGTTCAGACATCTCTACGTACGTCTTGTACCACCACAAATACTTAAACACTCGCAAAAGTTCAGCAAAACATGAATGCGACAAAAGATCGCTCTCGGACGACGCGTCGATGATGCTTGCTGGTGTGAAAAGAAAGTATTTCGCGCATGCACAGCTGAGTAACGCTTGTAAACAAAACAACAGCTTGATCCGTGAACTCCCAGCATCCCTCAAGCCGCGTGATTCAAAAGTTTTCGCCAAGCAGGCCTGTAACTATTTTTCCGTGAATTTTTAAAAAACTTTTTAGCGTCGACATATTTTACATCAATTAAGCACCCAACATTCAATTTTCGTCAACATAAAATACGTCCAATAGGCGTTTGAGGGTTAATTGCTACACACTTAATGCTACATTGCTAAATTTAACTTACATACTATGCTACACTTTTTCACTAAATTCAACTGCTACTTTTTTTACTTTTTATTTTTTTCACTAACTTTTGCCTTTTTCACCATGCTTTCTTTGCTTTCATGTGCAAGGAATTTCACTGAAAACCTGTCCAAGGATATTTGTTTCTTCCTGCCTTTCAAAATTTAAAAAAATGGAATTAGGCAAGTGTCATTAAACAGCTCACACTCATGGCCTATTGAACTGAATTGAATATAGAATTTATGCTAAAGGCCAAGCACTGAGACCTATGAGGTCATTCAGTGCAGAATTGTAAATTAACAGTAAATGTTTTGAAAGGTGTAACAGAAGGAAAACCTTGCAGCTGCACTATGAATCAATTGTTAGGAGAGGGTGGAAAGTACGTTGGAAGAAAGAGAATATGAAAGGAGGTACAGTGAAAGGAAGAAAAGGGGTTGCAGCTATGGGTCGAAGGCAGGCAGTGTGTTTATTTTTAAGAAACTATACAATTTTATACCACATTTTCAACACTTCGTTAATCTCACTTGTAGCAACCTCCTCCAACACTTGCTCCTCCTTTACCTCCTGCTCTCTAAAACCTGCAAAGCTTCCATATGCTGCTGCTGATGTAATTTCTTTAATTCCTCCTTTGTCAGTTTCTAGTTGGGCTCCTCACAAGGTCATCATCCTCTTCATCCACTTCCATGCCCATGGACTTTC
Source organism: Macrobrachium nipponense (assembly GCF_015104395.2). Taxonomy (NCBI): domain Eukaryota; kingdom Metazoa; phylum Arthropoda; class Malacostraca; order Decapoda; family Palaemonidae; genus Macrobrachium; species Macrobrachium nipponense. Next base: position 47,244,777 of record NC_061090.1, read on the forward strand.
CGAAGGACACTGTTCTTCACCACTAGCTCGTCAGGTTCAAAACCTTCAAAATCCCATTCAGACCCAACCTCAGGCCACAGTTTCTTACATGCAAGGTTTATGGTCTTCCTTGTAACACACGCCAGGTCACGCCGAAAATTTTGAGGCAGATCACGACATTGTAGTGATCCTTCAAGATCTATAGAAGGGAAAGGTTTGTGGCCTCTGTAACCTCAAAGTAGTACTTGAACAGGTGTTTGGTGAAGAGCTTTATGAAATTTTAAATTACCTGCTTGTCCATGGGCTGCAGGATAGGAGTGGTGTTGGGTGGAATGAAAAGTACCTTGATAAACTTTAATTCTTTGTAGATGTTGTCTGTGACGGTTGGTGGGTGCATGGGAGCGTTGTCGAGGATGAGAAGGACTTTCAGAGTGAAAAGTTATTTGTGGTGAGGTAATTCTTGATGGTAGGATCAACGACCATGTTTACGTACTGAATGAAAATATCCTTGGCGACCCATGCTTTTGAGTTTGCCCTTTACATAACCAGCAGATTTTCTTTGGTTACCTTATGAGACAAAGTCCCTGGAGTTTTCAAGTGATATAGAAATAGTGGCTTAACTTTGCAGTTGCCACTCTCATTCGCACACAGCACAAAGGTTAGCCTACTCTTCATAGGATTGTGGCCTGAAAAGCTTTTCTCTGCGGTCATATAGGTCCTCCTCAGCATCTTTTTTCCAGCAGAGCCCTGTCTCGTCACAGTTGAAGACTTGCCAGGCAACATATCTTTATGCTTCTACCAGTTCAGCAAACCTTTTAACAAACTCCTCAGTTGCCTTCACATCAGAGCTTGCTGCCTCACCATGCCTGACGATGGAGTGAATGCCAGTCCTCTTTTTAAAATTATCAAACCAGCCCCAACTATCTTTGAAGGACTCTTTTAATGCCTTGTCCATCAATGTTCCCAGCATCTTCTGCACTAAATCCATGTAGGTGTCTTGTTCCTTCTCACAGATGATGCTCTCTGTCAGTCTCTCTAATGTGAGCTGCTTCTCATTCAACTACACCAACAACAACTTCTCCATCTCTTCATAAGCAGAGGTCCAGAGCTTTGAAATTATCTCAACGCCCTTGGGTGGCGTTATAGATTTTATTGACTCCTCCTGCTTCAAAACAGTACACATCTTAGTAGTCCAGTCATACTGCTTTGCTAATTCGATAACACACATCTTTATTTTGTTTTTTCTATGGTTTCAACGCTTCATATCCATGGTAAGTGGCCTTTTCTTCTTCTCATCACTGGTCTTAACACTCACTTTCCTAGGATCAATGGTGAAAACTAAATGTTCCAAATTATATGGGTACAGTGAGAAAACAAAGCGAGAATATTCTACGAGATCCTCACACAGAACCATAACCGTGTGAACTGAACAAGACTGCTTGGCTAGGCACCTTGGTGCTGCCAATGGCAGAAGCATTGGGAGATGGCATCTCCCAGGCTTGCAGCTCAAATCTCAGCTCGCTTCTTAAAGCAAAAAATCGCTCATGCACCACCTCATATCTCAGAAAAACTCTTATGTTGGTTCATTCGTAAGACAAGGTTTGACTGTAATATGTATGAGTTTATTAAAAAGAAAAAAAGAAAATATATAACTATCAAACAATTTATCTTACATGCACTAGCACCATTAAGGGATTGATTATAAGGTTTCCAGGTGTCTAGGTAATTTTTTTGAAGGGCTTAATCACAATTTTAATAGTTTTGACCTGTCAGTCAATCACCTTTGCATTCCAGAGAATATTTTATGTGTTTCTCAACTTCCTAACATGCATATCATTAATATACTTCTATATTTTTTATGACAGTATAACCATTCACTATACCGAACCAAAAAAAATATTATAAATTTGCTCCAAAGCACCTTATGTCGTCCGCCTGTGAGATCTACGATTGTTCCGCTTATGCCAGGGAAGTTTCGTTTTTCATTATCTTCAAAGCTTGAAATGTGATGAAACCAACGAGTTACATGACTGAATTCAGAGGAAGGCGCTTGTCTTAATGCTTCAAACACTGTGACATCTGCTTGTGAGGGTACATGACCAAATATATAGCTTCGATCACGTAAGTAGTAATCCAATGCCTCCACTTCTGATGCTGTTTCCAGAAGCCCAAATGAGGTCACCCCAAGCTAACATAAGGAGAAAAACACAGAAAGAATATACAGCTAACTGGAGAAATGACAAATGAATATAAATAAGATTCAACTCTTAAATCACTTTTCTCCAAAAGAAATCTCACACAATACCAAAATAATGTTTCTTTCATGAAATGTGACACTGGCAATTAAAGAAAAATCTGTAGTAGTAGAGCATGAAATTTGTAATGAATATAAAATACACAACTTCTATCTTTTCACAGTGAATCCTTCTGAGATACCCATATAGAGGATATTTACAGGAAATGTTCTATTTACATTGTAAGAAAAAAATTTCTCAACTTTCACACTGATTTCCCATGCTGTAATTAGTAAAATAAGAACCATGTAATACTTATAAAGTTACTGCTACTTAATAAAACAGGAAGAAAATTTGTACTGTCACTTTGTTACTATTTAATGTTTGAATATTACAAAGTACGTATTGGTTATTTATTTTTATTTCTATTATTGTATTGCTCAATTTAGCTTTCTCCTCCTCTCCAGTGGTTTGACTATTCTACACTTTTACTAAAGACTGTTTTGCCTCTTCCATGTTCTGGGGTGTATGTTGCATTGGTACCACTCTCAAACCAAGAGATGTTTGGAAGTGTGCATGGCCAGAGGAGTCAGTTGTTTTCTGAGCAATATCATAGAGGCATAGCACATTGGATTACAGCATGAATTCCTTTCTGGAATCCACACTATTGATGCCTGCTTCAGCCATTGTGCCTCTCTATGGTAAGGTAGCTATCATTATTAGAGTATTCATGATCACGGTATAAATACTGTGGTCAGGTCTTTTTGGGATGTCCTTGCCTTCTGGATTTGGAGATTGGACATTGGAGGTCATCAGTGTTGATTACAGATCACGGCAATTGATCCTGTGTTGGGCCCTTTATTCCAGTGCTACCCCATGTAATTCTCCGGACAAGGAGATTTTGACTAATGCAGCGTTACTTTGTGAGAAAAGAAAAGATAAAAAAAAAACACCTTAGGAACATTGTATTGTGATAGGTTATTCTCCCTTTTTGCTTAACTTTTCATTTCTGAACCCTCTCTTTTGTATGCATTGCAGTCTTTCTTCACTAGTGTGAGAGTTTTTAATTAATTATATTATTAAGGGCAAGTGATACTTATTTGGTTTTATTGTTATATGATGTTCAGGTGTAACTTCTGTCTTATTATTTATGTATTAAGTATTTTTCTCAGTGTTTAATTTATCCCCTGGATTAACTTTGCACAGTCATATTTTAAGTACTGTGCAGTCCCCAATTATGCAAGAATTTGGTCGATCCACGGCCTCACAGAATTAGAAATTGGCAGATTTCGAAACATGCCTTATGGGAATAATTCCATTAGGGCCAAGGCAAACAGCAACTTATCCAGTCAAACTTTTTTATACCACCCATTTTCATTTTTTCCATGAACTATACTGTAATTTTTTCTTATATGAAATGGTTCTTATGGATAAATAAAAAACATTAAAAAGGTTTTAATAACTTGAAATAGTTTAAAATAACACACAGGATGGTGAAAACTCCCACACGTAAACAATGCCACCAATGGGTGCAAGTGTACTGTACGATACAGTCATTTCCTTTAAAAACAACCTTTTGGATGGAATTTCCTCTACCAAAAAAACCTTCAAACTCCTCTATCCCATCCTCCATGAAGAGATCTTCTGCTGAAGGAGGGCTTTGTGAACCATTAGAGGTTTCGGGGACTGGCGGATCTATGCGTGTCTTCACTCAAGCGCCTGCCTTATTTTCTTTGTCCGGCACGTTCCCTATGTAATCGTTTTCATATAAATTTATTCTACGATAAAATAGAACTGATAAAAATTCAAAATTTGATATGAAATTACAATTTCTTAAAAAGAAATTATAAAAATTCAAAATTCAACATGAAATGACAGTTTCTTGAAAAGTTTAGATCGAATGATTCTCTCTCTCTCTGTCTGTCTATCTGTCTGTCTCTCTCTCTCTCTAACACATCTGCTTCTCTGTTAATCACTTTTATACTCAACTATTATTTACAACCCAAAATAGGCAGGCAAATACAACTGATACCCAATATAGTGTATAAATTTTAACCGTATTTTACTGTGAATTTGAAAAATATAACCGAGGAGAAAAACAATATCACTGATGAAGTATTCACTTATGTACGTGCAGGCAGTCCCCAGTTATCGGCAAGGTGGGGATAAGCAAAAACCGCCATTAATCAAAACCCAGTGATTTATGGTGCATATGGCGGCAATAACCGGTTAATGGCGCCTCTGTTAGGCACGTTATGGCACCATAACTCTATTACCAGTGCCTTATGGCAGCAATAACCAAAACTTGAGGCGTTATGGTGCAATACTGTAAACAGCTGATTTTATGATGCTAGACAAGCGCCTTAAAACTTGATCGCCATTAACAGAGTTCATCGATAACCAGGAACTGCCTGTACTACTTTATGCTTGATAATAATTTTAGAGTCAACTAAAAAACACACAAGAGCTCAAATGAAATTTGTGAAATGCAACACACAAACATGTAAAAATACAAGTAAAGCTTCAGTGATATTATGAAGCGAAATGAAAAATCATTAATTCCAATTATATGAATTTGCTTTGGACACATCATCATTGAGAACTTCCTCATATACTAACTAAATGAACACTGGGCATTTTACGCACACAAACACGATGTCTCCATGACAAAGTAAAATGAAAAATCAGTTATCAAAATAAAACAGAAAATTAATAAATTTTTAGATAATATTCTTAAAAATAACATACTGAAAATGACCAGAGGAAATGTCACGAATAAACTAGGAAAATTTATCTAATTATAAGTGAAACAAAATAAATTACAATATATACTAATGTACCACCTGATCTCACAAAAACTTTTTGTCCTGGGTTGCATTTTTGTGAGCCCAGATAATATTAGGCTAAACTCTTTCCTTTGTAATCCCATCTTTTTGTTGAATAAAAGTAAAAAAACAATTTTATTTACCAAGCTAATTTAATTTTTTGTAGATTATACTATGTATATATACTAGATTATGCTTGTAAAGTGAATTTTGTTTTTGTTAAATTATACTGCATTAGGATATGGTTGTAGTGTACAGTGTTCCCCCCGTATTTGCGTTCTCCGGATTCGCGGATTTTTCTTTGGAACCTATCTAGAAATTATTCACGGATGGACTCGCCCATTCGCGGAATTTTCCGACGAAAATAATCACTAATTATTGTATTTTGATGTTTATTTTCATGACTAAATACATTTTTATGATACAAAAATGATTTACTAATTTTCAAATATTAATTTTGATTAATACTGTATTAGTAAGTTTAATAAGTTTAAATGATACCACATAATAAAAATAATAACTCTCTTCTCTCTCTCCTCTCCTCTCTCTCTCTCTCTCTCTCTCTCTCTCTCTCTCTCTCTCTCTCTCTCCTACAAAGATGTATGTTTTTTTGTATGATAAATAAATGATTTACTATTTTCAAATATTAATATTAATTTATACAGCAATAATATCAATTCATTAAAGAAAATACCATAGTGAATTAGTAAGATTTTAGCTTATAAATTTAAAAAATTATGGAAGAATGAAGGAAATCCCAGTCAGATTCTTTCTCCAACTCCAGGTATTAAAACTCAGATATACTATCAAGTTAAGTGACCGGAGGGGGAAGGAGCTGTTTTGTTGCTGCCATCAAGTGCTCATGAAATTTTCACCCCCCCCCCTCTCTCTCTCTCTATCTCTCTCATTTACTGAGACTCGAGATTTTTTATAGTACTTGTACTAATTTTTTTTGTTTTTAACTTTCAAATAATAATAATAATAATAATAATGGAATAATAATAATAATAATAATAATAATAACTGTAATTACATAGTATTTTAAAGAAATACAATAGTAATCTATCCATGTCACTTTTAATTAAGGTTAACTTTCTCTCTCTTTCTCTCTTTTGCCACACAAGATAATGTGTCATAGTGGTAACTCCCTCCCTCTCTTTCGCTAGAAGTGTTATAAGTATTTTTTGAGAGAACAGAGAGAGATAAAACACTCTCTCTCTCTCTCTCTCTTACTGAGATGAAAGAATTTTTATGGTACTTGTATGTAAAATGTTTATTGATAATTTCAGTTATTTAATAATAATAATAATAATTATGAATTTTGTAATAATAATTACAAAATTCATAATGGTAGTATTTTAAAGAGATGAAAATAACTTTTCCATTTCACTTGTAAGGATAACCCCTCTTTCTTACTGAGATGAGAGAATTTTTCATGGTAGATGCACATGTTTATTTTATTTTCAAATAATAATAATAATAATAGAAGTAGTAATAATACGATAACTAATTTCAAATGAAAATTCTTCCCTTCGTCTTTTTCTGTATCAATTTCCCTACCTCAACTCCAGTGACGCTCGGAGCTGGGATAGTAACAATGCCATGCAATGGTCAACGAACTTAATGGTTTTATGTAATTCTCTCTCTCTCTCTCTCTCTCTCTCTCTCTCTCTCTCTCTCTCTCTCTCTCTCTCTCTCTCTCTCTCTCTCTCTCTCTCTCTCTCTCTCTCTGCTATTGGCTGTTTATATATTTCTAATGGTAAAATGTTTAAGATTACTTTAAAATTATATTAATAATACCAATTCAATGGTATATTTGATGTAGGATAATACTTTAAGCAGACATTTGGTATTTGTGATTTCACTTCCCTTGTAAAAAGAAAATGGATGTCTCAAATAGTAACAGTATGAAAGAAAACGTGCATGAATGAATACTTACGGGGGGACTGAATTATTTTCACATTCGTAACTAAGTCATTCAGTACGTACATAGTATGTATTTATGTATAAACATAAAATGTCAGATTTACTTTAAACAGTCTATTAATAATATTTCAAACAAGATTAATATGAACCATAATGAAGATATTTTATGTATATTTGATGAAGGATGGTCTTTTTAGGGATACTTTGGTGTTTGCATGCTTAGGATAGGAGTTTATGAGCATTTTTAGAGGGGGGTTCCCAAAAGAACATTCTGCGGATTCCTAACTATTCCGGGGGGGGGGGGGGGGGGGGGGGGAGGGGGGGGGGGGGGGGGTCTTGGTACGCATCCCCCGCGAATACGGGGGGGGGACCATTGTATTCCATCTTTGGTGGATCAAACTAAGCTAGGTTTTCAAAAGACTGCCTTGATTATGGCTTATGTAAAAATTTATCATAATTAATTAAAATTGACTAGAAAAAATATCATTGAGCATGAAAATAAACAACAAATTGAGAAACAGTTGTTTTTTCATTTGAGCTATTTTGGTTTAACATATGTTATTAACATTTGTATACTTGTTTTACATTTGTTTTAGGCACAATAGTGAAAATAATTCCCGTAATCCGTATCTTTTAGCAACTAAAAAATAATTTTCCTAATTATTTTGGTAACAGTCCCCATTCAATTGATTCTGAGAATGTAAACTTTACCCTAGCTTACTTGACTCCACATGGAATATCCATTTATCTTTTATATTAGAACAATGATATAAAATGATAATACTGTATACGCAGATTTATTAAGTAAAATACGGTTTCATTACCACTACCTTTATCTTAAAATTCAGCTCCAATATCCTAATTCAACTTATGCAAGATGATACTGTAAGTGTAGCACCAAGTAAAGTCTAGTTTGACACACATTTTGTATCTAATGTATGAAACAACTGATACAGTTGCTGTATAAAAATGCATTAAAGGTGATGTAAGATATGGGTAAACACATGCATGTCATTTAAGAGAGAGAGAAAAAGACATTTGCTTTTCAAAGTGTATTTATCATACATTATACAGTGGATCTCCCATGTTCGTGGGGACGTGTACCAGCCCCCATTCCCCCAAGTGAATACTAGTTACAATCCGCAGATATTTAGAGAACCCTCTAAAAACGCTTATAACTGCTTATCTTGAAAGATCAAAGACCAAATGTATACCTTAAATGACATCCTACTCAAATACACCTTAAATTATTATCCTATAGCTGTATTAATCCTGAAGATTATATTATTAATATCATTTCATAGTCATCTTAAACAGTACCCTTACAGATATACATATGTACTTCTAACCCTTCCAGCCAAAACAGAGAGAGAGAGAGAGAGAGAGAGAGAGAGAGAGAGAGAGAGAGAGAGAGAGAGAGAGAGAGAGAGAGAGAGTTATCTCTATTAATCTCTCAAGAATGTTAATCTATATATCTTTACTAGTGACTGACAACAACAAAATTTGTTTCATGTCTTCCAAAGATGTATTACTTTTACTGGCATTTTTAAAATACTATCAACACACACACAGTGTGCATATGTGTTAATACCAACTGGTTAAAGACACTCAAATAAGCAGTACATATCATTTCCTGAGAGAGAGAGAGAGAGAGAGAGAGAGAGAGAGAGAGAGAATTAATGGGCAAGTGGTAGCCAAATAGAGGAAACTAGCAAATAATTTTGTATTGTTTGGCAATTTTGTTGGCGGTGTGAGGTTTTGGCAACAAAAATGTGCTGTGAATTTAATAATCTTTTACCAGTCCAATTGTTATTATTCTTAATGTAGAATGCCATGGTCATGAAAACTACTAATCCACAATATTGTGGTATGGACACTTTTAAATTAATCTTCTTTTCCACCATTATCCATACATTAAGGGGTCGGTTGCCTGATGCACCTTTCCTTACAACATCAGGCATGGTTTATTTTCAGTATGCATATCCTTTGACTTCCAAGTTGGCAACACGCACCTAATAAGTTGGCAACACTGACCATCCCACCCTTGTTGTCAGGTTTCTTGACATTTCTGACAGGCCCACCCTCCCCATCTCTCCATGCCTCTCAGCTTTTAAATAAATCAGGGTTTCCTTTATTTTACATAATCTATTTTTAAACTGAAATAAATTATTGCTGTTTACATTAATATTAATAATTGAAAAAATTAGTATTTATTATTTAATATTATTTAATCTAATTAAACAATACAGTATTAATCAATATTAATATTTAAAAATTAGTAAATAAATTTTGTATCAAAAATGTATTTATTCATGAAAATAACATCAAAAGACACAAATTAGTGAATATTTGATAGAAAAGGCCATAAATTGCCAATTTTTTTGCAAATAAATTATAGATAAGCTCAACAGAAAAAATTCAGGAATTTTGAGAACACAAATACAGGCAGTTGACTGACTGTATTTGTTTTTTTAAAAAGACAGGGTTCCAGGTATTCACGAGAGATGGGTACCAGACTCCCCACGCCCCCCCCCCCCCCCCCCCCCCCCCCCACCCCCCCCCCCCCCCCCCCCACCACCCCCCCCCCCCCCCCCCCCCCCCCCCCCCCCCCCCCCCCCCCCCCCCCCCCCCCCCCCCACCACACAAAAAAAAAAAAAAAAAAAAAAAAAAAAAAAAAAAAAAAAAAAAAAGCTACAACCCACAAACAGTTGAAGCCAGCCCCTAAAAAAATGCTTAAAAAGGACATTTTTTAAATTAAAATGTATTTTTCCCTAACCATACAAACCTGGAGTGCTTTACTTAGGATAGATTGCAGCTCAGCTGAAACTACCAGCTAATACATTCCTTTATGTACCCAGGTTGTAACTACTGGGCCGGTAGTTACCTGCCCAGTGGTGGGGAAGCACCGCCTCCCCACCAGCTCACTGAGTTGTCACTTTGATTACAGCCAGGACTTTAATGATTACCCCAGAATCAAGGGGGTGGGTATTTGGCGGGACCATAAAAGTAAGGGACTCCAGGTTTGTAAAATACATTTTACTTTCAAAAATGTCATTTGTTCCTACACTGTGTACAAACCTTCTGTCTTTTACTTAGGAGACTCATCCTAAGGTAGGGTTTGAAGTCCTGTCTCGCTAGCTGAGAATGGAACCCAGGATGCCAGGACCTGGGCTTATAGCTCGGGGTCGTGGATCCTTCACCCTGCGAGCCATGGTAAATGTGACCTGATGGCTTGTCGACAGCCTGGGTATCAAAGGCGTGAGCGTAGAACTCTCTCTGGCAACCAAAACCAGGATATATAATTATAACAGGTTTGTTGGGTTGCAGCACACTCACCCTCAGAAATGAGTGTGGAGACACTTTGTGTGTGTCTACAGAAAAGCCACTAGTCAGACATGGAATGCTTACCAGTATCGAAATCGGTGCCGGAGAACAGGTTTCGATGCCGTGGCCGCAAGTAAGGGGTAAAGGTGAAAAGAAAATAGGCCAGTCATACTCTCACATTCATCCCCCGCCTGATACGGAACCTCAATCCTCCATTCGATACTTCCGACCTCTAATGGCACTTGCTGAGCGGCTACCACAGGACCAAGGTCAGTTGTGTCGAGGTAACTGTGGGTACAGTCTCTAAGGTAGAACCTGGTAAAGTTGGAAGGGCAAGACCATGTGCCAGCTTCCATCACCTGGGTAACAGAGAGGTTCTTCTTAAAGGCAAGAGATGGGCTCATTCCACGCACATCATGAGCCTTCACTCGACTGGTACCAGCAAGTGGAGGAGAGGGAGGGGAGGGGAGAGGGTTGTCAGAGGAGGGTGCAGAAGTCATCTTCTATGCCAAAAGGGTATCATCAAAGGGCCCAGGAGTATATACTCGATACTTTATTGTTATTCAAAAAGATTGAATTAAAAAAAAGTAAACTTAAACTCCTAAATTTAAAAGATATCATCAGCCTCTCATGGAGTTGTTCTTCCACCAATGGCATAGTGAGAGCTCACTCCCAAATGTCCACTCCCTATCCTATCCCACAGGGGATGGCTCAACACAATTAAGACGGCTCAAGTGTAAGCCAAACCTGCTTATTGGGACAGAGTATTAAAAGAATATAATCACCTCCATGTTAATCATGTTAGTATAGGAAAACTAGACAGAATGCTAAGAGCCCTATCCTAGAACTAGACCACCCCTCGAATCCATGGCGCAGCTCTGCAGAATAGTTCTGCCCTTTAGCTATCATTGTCCAAACAATATTGTGTAGTTGATGATCCTACCACAGTTCCTACTATTAGCTTTGAACAAACTCCAGTCGCAGATATGGTACCATTTCCTGTCTATCAAGTCAAATAAATTTGATCAAAAGTGGAAAATTCCACATGACTTCACCTAATTTAGTTCATAACACATAGGACTCTTATACTTGAACTTGGGACCAAATTCCAAGGGTTCAAGTGGGCCCCCACCATGTCATGGTGGTTCCAAAGTAAGGGAGGGTACCAGACCAGGGACAAATATATATATTGCAAAAAATTTGAAAAACTGCTCTCCAATGGTTGGCAATGCTGTGCAGCATAAGGAAAATGTTAGTAACATTACCTACACTCATGAAGAGACTGAGAAAGGGTTTGTGGGTGCAGGAGTCCTGGAGAAGTTTCCATGTGTGTGTGTGTGTAGAGGAACTCACTCAGGTACCGTAAAAGGGTAGTTTTTGAAGGTGGTTGGGACTGGAGCAGGGAAGCCTTTTCCCTGGCTGGGAGGGGGGGTCAACTTGCAGTGGTACGAGTGGAGAGGGTTAGGCAGGCATATGGCCTCTATAGAGCTTCTTTTATGATTTTCAGGAATCAGTCATAAAAAAATAATTGAATTTTATTTATAAAACTAGTTTTATTTAAGGAACATGATGATCCCATTAAATAAGAAATCTTTGCCTTCAGCAAGAATTCCTTTTAATGTTGGTTTTGAAAAATAAATGCTTCTTTGATAGTTCCAAATTGAACATTCAACTAATAAGTGTTGAACAATCATAGGTGTTTGGTGTGTATTTACATTTCATTGGGTCTGAATGTGGATTTGACATCAAAAATTGGGTCTGAATGTGGATTTGACATCAAACATTGGGTCTGAATGTGGACTTGACATCAAATGACCGTGTGAAAATCTAGTATGGCCTATACATAGTCTGTTAATATACCTTCTTTGGCTCTCTTTTTGAGACGATGACATCCATGAATGAACTTCACTTTTTATATTTCTCAATTTGTTTGCAGCTGGCACTGATGTCCAATCCGTTTGCCAGTCTGATACTGGGGCATGTGTAATTGTTGATGATATAGTGTAAGCTAATTTTGCAGCTGTATCTGCTCTTTCATTTCCTTCAATTCCCACATGTGCTGGAATCCAATATATTTTTATTAATAGTGCTGACTGAATACGCTGATGGACTTTTATTAGGATTTCCTGTAGAAGGTGATTTGGAGACTTGTACGTATTTGTTTATAGCAACAATAGCACTTTGTGCATCATTGAAAATTATGGTGGAAATTGCACTCTTAGATATTTTTTCCCAATTTTATTAAAGTACATATACTGTACTGTATGGAAACAAGGAAAAAAAATAATAAATAATAAATAAAGATACATTAGAGACAGACATACAGACAGAGAGAACAATCAAGTCATCACTTACACTGAAACCTATCTCACACACTCCTTCACTGTTTATTTTATGCTATTCTTGTTTATATTTTTATTGTACAGGCAGTCCCCAGTTATCAGTGGGGGTTCCGATAAACGAAAGCCTCCATTAACCGAAACTCAGCGATTTATGAAGCTGTTAACTGGTTATTCGCACCATAAGCACCAATATGGGGCCTCTGATAGGTATGTTATGGCAGCATAAGGCCTTGCAGTGCGCCATACGACACCTTGTGGCGCCAACAACTGGAACTCGGCCTGTTATGGTGCCATATATCGCCAATTTTCTGGCACTAGACAAGCACCAGAAAACCAGATCACCGATAACTGGGGGACTGCCTTTATTTTCTTATTTTCATAACCCAAAAAATGAACAAAATCATGTGCATACAGTACATACATACACACAGACTCCTTCTCTTTAGCTGATGGCATTGAGAAAAGCTTTACATAGCACAACAAGTTACCAACATCTACAAATCTGCTTTTTAAATGTATTTTCAATTAGAGGTGAAACATCACATGATAAAATATTCTCGTGTACTGTTATGAATGTTCCATAACTATACTGAGTCAATTTAACTTGTAATGAAATACTGTACAGTACATTAGACAAATAAAATAACGGAACACGTGATACTGCTCCAAAAAACACACACAGAGTGCAAGAGGTTTGTAAAAGGAGACACCGACATTGATAACATGCTGCATGTAGATGTAAACACACTCAAAGGCACACATGTAAAGCTTCCATGACTCGTGTATCATTCGATCTCACGTATCATGCAATCCTTAAAATTTTGTCCTCTAAACATTATTTCACTGTATACCTCATGTTTAATACGAGTTGCATTTTTGATAACCCCGATAACATTAGGCTACAGTCTTCCCCTAAGAATTCCCACCTTGGTAATGAATGAAAGTAAAGAATAAAACTAGTCTTTACTTAATGAATGAATTTCATTTAGGGTAGATCGTACTGTGTAGCCTATAAAACAAATTTAATTCTTGGCCCATTTTACCAGGACAGGCTTTCAAACAAGATTACCAAACTTATGGCCTATACAACAACAATTCATAGCCATCTATTATAATTGACAACCATTCATTATACTGCATGATCACCATTTACCAAAGATCTGACATAACATCAAGGACAACAAAAGCAAATGAATTGGGAAACTGCAGTTTTGCAATTTTGAGAGGATTTATTTTAACAATTTATGTTAATTTACATTTGTACACATTTAATTATGTACACAAATAAAAATGTTGGTAATAATCTGTTTCTTTTAGCAACTAAATTAATTATTCTCCTAATTATTTAGGTGGTACGCCTCAACCAGCTGATTCTAAGAAGCAAACATTTGCCTATCCTACTTAAATGCATATGGTGGACAATATTTTTATAAATTACGATAATAAAGATATAGTAATATCGATAATAATAATACAGTAATAATGGATTTGGTAAGTGAGATATCAGTTTCTTTACCATTACCTCTATCTTATATACTTTTGTAATAGCCAATTCAACTTATACAAATGGACACTGTTATGTATAACGACCAGACTAGGCCAATAGTTCACACATACACAATTTGTATCTTGTGTATGATAATACAATATGGTAACAATTGATAAGAAAGTTGCTGTATAAAAATATATTTTAATGGTGATAAAACCATGGTAAACTATGGGTAAAAATGAACTACCTATTTACTGAAGAGTGTGTTATTTACAAGAGAGAAAAAGAAGGGGGTGCATTTATTTTTCAAAGTACTTATGAAGCACATTTTGTTACAAATATAGGTTTAAAAGGCAGATAATTGCCTTTTGCATAGAGTTTTCCATTTAAAGAGTGATGGTTGTTGTTTATAAGCATATCTAGTCTTCACAGTTAAGCGGTATTGATAAGTTAAGGTGATGAAGGGTAGTGCAAAGTTCCTTTGGAACACCCACATATTTTTTTTTTATTTTATCTTATCCAACAGGGCCTTCCTTGGCTCTATAAACCCTTAGGAGTCAGGCTAAAATAAGAAACATAATACACTATCCCAGACCAGGCAAACTTTCAGGTTGGCCAGTAAAAAAAAAAAAAAAAAAAAAAAAAAAAAAAAAAAAAAAAAAAAGAAAGAAAGAAAGAAAGAATCCACATCAATGGTGGAAAGAGAAAGATATGCAAATACACAAGGTCTAAGAAAAATTAAATTCTAAAAAGTTCTCCCTACCTGTCCCAGGAAGTTGAAAATGACTATATTTACAACCCCTTGTGGGACCTTTTATTATAAGCTTTACAAAGTTATACATGTTTTTTCCAATAATTAATTTTACTATTTTATTTTGTAAAACTAAAATTACACCTCACACAATATCAAAACAGATAAGAACTAAAATCATTAGCAAATTCTGAGTACCGTATATACTCGAGTAATGTGCGATCTCGCATATCATGCGACCCCTAAATTTTCACCAATAAACAGTGGTTTTGTCATGTATCTCAGGTATCATGCGAGTTCCTTTTCCGAGAGCGTCAATTCATAAGGTTGGTGGTTTAGCATGCTAATGGCTGAGTCATTCAGATGTGTGCTGCTGCTAGTAGTTACAGTAATTTTCTTACTAATCTCGAGAATTGAATAGAAAATCTCAAGATTAAAAAAAGAATCCCAAGATAATAAAATAATTGTAAAAATAACATGCCTTGGAGTCCTAAATCATTCTCTCTCTCTCTCTCTCTCTCTCTCTCTCTCTCTCTCTCTCTCTCTCTCTCTCAGGAATAAATACTGTAATTTGAGTCTTTCACCAACGGGTATCAGTAAATGTGTAGACATTGTGTGCGTGTTTAAAAAAATGTGCAGTACACACACATTCCGATGTTTCGGTTTTTTAAATTTTTCAGATTTCGGAAATGTGAGGTCAGATGCACAATCAAACAAACATCACTACGCAGCAACAAAATTTTTTCCCTTTATGTTTTTCATTATTGTTATTTATTAATTACAGTTTATTTAAATAAATATTAATATAATACTGTTAAATGAATGTGAGATAATTAATATCACCTATAATAAAATAGTGGGACAATTAATACCACATGTTCACTAATAGCTATTATTTTCAAAACAAACATCCGTAAACAAAACATATATGTACATAACAATCAAAATATAATAATGTTTTGCATCGTTAGTTCAAACTTGTGAATGTTTAAAAACAATAAAGTATGGACTATTATAAATATGTTCACCAATATCCGATCTTGTTAACAATAAGTATGACTATATAATATATTTCACCATATCGATCTTGAAGTTGAAGAGTCGTAAAATTTTGAGGATGGTCCGGAAAAGAATATGTACTTTGTGATGACGTATCGCTACAACACCATGTGGTATTTTCATGCCACTATATTGATGACGCATCGCTACGACACACTGGTATTTTTCATACCACTATACATTAAAGGTAAAATTATCATATTATATTATTGTTTTCACGAAGAAATAATTATATAAAGAAAATTGAGTAATTTTTGCCGTCAGCAGTCAGAAAATCACGAACATGGTAATGTTCAAACCTAGTGCCATCCACGGCATATGTCTATAAATAGAACAGAAGCAGAGGGCAGTCATTGGATAACAGATCTCCATGGCTACCAACCAACCAATCAGGTGTTAGTTATGCTTACTCGTGAATTTCTTAGAATGAACGGTTTACACCACGCGAAGCTAACGATTGGATGTAGTGTTTTGCATACAGTACGTAGTTTTAGTTTTTATTTTAGTGTAAGTATTCTTTATGATTACATATGAACGGAATAGGAATAGGATTTACTTTCTCACTTACTTTGAATGCAAAATCGGGTTTGAAAGAGTTCTTCCGCAAAAAAAAAAAAAAAAAAAAAAATCTTTAGATGATACCTATTTACTCACGCGGTTGACATATCTTCATAACAAAATTCAGCTCTTTAATCTCTGGAAAAATGTTAATCTCTCTGTCTGCTGGTCACACCCTTTATATCCCCGGCGACTAACAACAACAAAATTTGTTTGTTCGTTTTATCTTCCAAGATGTAGGTATTAACTGTAGGTACAGCACATTTTTTAACAGTATGCCCATACACACACACACAGACAGGTGCGCGTGTGCTAATACCTATTGGTTTCAGAGACTCAAGTTAACACTTACAGTACAGTTAAGAGGAGAGAGAGATAGACTTCATCCTATATGGCCTTGGTTCATCTCTCTAATCTCTCGAGGAATGTCAAGATTTGTTCCCTGCTCTTTGTAAATTTAGTCCATGCGACTGACAGCAACAAAATTCATATATATAATATATATATATATAGATATATATATATATATATATATAATAATATCTATATCTATATATATATATATATATATATATATATATATATATCGTCTTCCCGATATGAATTACCTACTGCACATTTTTTAACAAGCATGAACACACTGCCTGCATATGTACAACATAATGCCCACTGGTTAAATATACTCTCTCTCTCTCTCTCTCTCTCTCTCTCTCTCTCTCTCTCTCTCTCTCTCTCTCTCTCTCTCAGGAAAGATACCGTCAATTCAAATTATCAGTATCTTTTCCTGATACAGACAGAATATATATATTTAGGACTCCAAGGCTTGGCATATATCAATTATTTTATTATCTTGGGATTTTTGGTTAATCTTGGGATTTTCCATGGGGTCAACTCTTGGGATTAGTAAGAAAAATGCGATTATTTGAGTAGTAGTAGCAGCAGCTGCAGCGCACACCTAAATGAATCGGGTAAGCCTAGCACGCCTAACAATAGTATTTACAAATTGAGCAGAGCTCTCTGTCTGGGCTGTTTTGGTCCTCCCATGTGTTTGATCGCATATCTGCCAAATTTATAACAACAGAGATAAAACCATTTCTCCCATTACAGATATCAAATATCTTTTCCGTTACGCAGAATTCTAAATAACTTACGTAGGTTAACGATTGATAAAGTTTTTTTTATGCAATAACAAGAAACGGAGTCAAATTTTCTATCAACATGGCAACTCATTTTGGTGCTGTTGCGAATGTTTCAACCAGTTCCATGTGCGTTTAAATCCATACTGACTGTACAGTCTGGAGGCAGTTCTCCCATCTACACATATCTTGATTTCTTAACCCTTAAACGCTGAAGCTGTAAAACAAAAATTGTCTCCCGTGTGCTGGAGGTGTTTTGGAGTAAGCGCGGAAGCGGAAAAATATTTTTTTCAAAAAATCACAGCGCGCTTAGTTTTCAAGATTAAGAGTTCATTTTTGGCTCCTTCTTTTGTCATTGGCTGAAGTTTAGTATGCAACCATCAGAAATGAAAAAAAAAATATCATTATCATATATAAATAATGCGATATGTGATAGCGGAAAAACGAAATTTCATATATAATTGTATTCAAATCGCGCTGTGCGCAAAACAGTTAAAGGCAACAAGTTACTTTTTTTCCGTTGTAATGTACACTAAATTGCGATCATTTTGGTATATAACACATTGTAAAACGATAAAAGCAACACAGAGAAAATATTATCACAAAATGATGCATGAATTCGTAACGTGCGGACGTAAAAAAATATATTTTTTTTTAAATTCACCATTAAATCTAAATATTGTTATAGAGACTTCAAATTTGTTTCAAGATGAAGTTAAATGATGGAATATTACGATACTGTAAGAGTTTTAGCTTACAATTGTAGTTTTCGACCATTTCAGACGAGTTAAAGTTGACCAAATGTCGAAATCTTTTTATAAATTTTTTTTATATGCAAAGATTTCGAAAATGAGAAATGCTACAACCTAAAAATATTTTTTTTATATTCTGCATGTTTTTGCACACATTTTCATATATGAAATTCTATAAAAAGCCTAATATGAAAAGGCTCAAATATTAGGAGAATGTGACCTACGCATTTCGGAGATTCGCTGCCGAGAATCGGCGCGTGGAGGGAAGAAAAGTGTTTTTTTCAAAAATTCACCATAAATCTAAATATTGTTCTAGAGGCTTACAATTTGTTTTAAAGTGAAGATAAATGCTTGAATATTACTAGACTGTAAGAGTTTTATGTTACAAATGCGTTTTTCGACCATTTCGGTTGAGTCAATTTGACCTTTCCTAACAGTTTTTTCCGTCTATATCTTACTATTTATGCAAATATTTCAAAAATGAGAAATGCTACAACCTTCAAATATTTTTTTGTTGTATTCTGCATGTTTTTGCGCACATTTTCATATATGAAACTCTATAAAAAGCCTAATATGAAAAGGCACAAATATTAGGAGAATGCGACCTACGCATTTCGGAGATTTTCAGCCGAGAATCGGCGGGCAGGGGGAAGTAAATAGTTTTTTCTCAAAAATTCACCATAAATTTAAATATTGTTCTAGAGACTTCCAATTTTTTTTAAAGTGAAGATAAATGATTGAATATTACTAGACTGTAAGAGTTTTATGTTACAAATGCGTTTTTCGACCATTTCGGTTGAGTCAAATTTGACCGAACGTAGTTTTTTTCCTATTTATCTTACTTTTTATGCAAATATTTCAAAAATGATAAATGCTACAACCTTCAAATATTTTTTTTTGTATTCTGCATGTTTTTGCGCACATTTTCATATATGAAACTCTATAAAAAGCCTAATATGAAAGGCACAAATATTAGGAGAATGCGACCTACGCATTTCGGAGATTTTCGGCCAAGAATCAGCGCGCGGAGGGAAAAAAATAGTTTTCTGGGCTCAGCCGTGTCGCTCCCGTGAAATGTGAACACTCGCCCCAGTTTTATACCGACACCTTTTATATAGGTGAGCGAGTCAGAGGCTTCTAACATGTCCAATTTAGCAGTTCTCTGGTATTATAGCAATATTTTACTAGAAATAGTGCTAAAGCAGACGCATTTCACTGGGGGACACGGCTTCCTCGCCCAGAAATAGATTTTTCCTACGTCAAAATCCCTTTTTTTTTTTTTTTTTTTTTTTTCAAAAATTCACCATAAATCTAAATATTGTTCTAGAGACTTCCAATTTGTTTTTAAGTGAAGATAAATGATTGAATATTACTAGACTTATGTAATTTGCTTACCCAAAAAATGAAGTATTTATGATAAAACAAAGTTTTATGAATACTTACCTGGCAGTTATATATATATAGCTATAATCTCTATCAGTTCGGCAGATTTTTCAAAACTCGCGGCAACCGCCGAGTGGTAGGTGTCGGTTAGGTGGTTAACAACCCTTACAGGGTGGTACTTATTGGAACCATTCCATTTCTATTCCTCAGATCATCTCTTGCCGACCTGTCTCCTGAGGGGAGGTGGGTGGGCCTTAAAATATATATATAACTGCCAGGTAAGTATTCATAAAACTTTGTTTTATCATAAATACTTCATTTTTATGAATAGAACTTACCTGGCAGTTATATATATATACAGTGGACCCCCCTTATTCGCGTTCTCCAGATTCGCGGATTTCTCTCGGGAATGTTTCCCTGCATTATTCGCGGAAAATTCGCACATTCGCGGTATTTTTCAATGGTAAATATCCACAAATTCCTGGTTTTTTTGATGAATTTCATCATAAAATGCACTTTTTGTGATAAAACTATTAAAAAACCATGTATGAAAATTTTTAGTGGGTTTTTCTTGAGTTTTAACTAACAAAATAGGCTGTTTTTAGCATTTTTATAGGGGTTCCAAACATTCGCAGGTTCTAACTATTCACGGGGGGATCTGGTACGCATCCCCCGCGAATACGGGGGGACCACTGTAGCTGATTCACACATTTGGAGGTGGGTGAAAGACAGCCAACATCGTTGGGAAACAACTAAAAGTTGTAGGTAAAAACCATGATTCCTTACCTGCTAAGGTAGCTGACTTCAAAAGTTCCTGCCTCTTGAGTCGCTTTCCCTTAGGAGCGCCAGCCAGGATGAGACCTGCTATGCTGAAAACACTCAATAGTCTGTCAAACGGGGCGAGACTAACAACGTGACTAGACTTCTGCACTACCTATTCCCCTTTTAATTAACTGTAACCTTACTCAACCTAACCACCTAACCTTGCAGACTAGATATTTTATCTATCTAGCTAGACTGAGGGTGCCATCTCGACCAGGCCACTCCTCAGACAACCATAAAAACACAAACCCCAATAAAGGTATGTCATACTAAAGTTAAGGTTGAGGGGAAGACGTAACTACGTATGAGGACCCAAAGAGTAACACTTCTCGTAGTCTACTCTTACCTCTCTGAGATAATGAGAAGCGCAATACAGTCGCTCCTCCAAAATGTCGAGTCCATTATTTTGTCTAACTGACATGTTCTTCTGGTATGTGCCAAAGACGTAGAAATAGCCCTCACCTCATGGCCTTCACTTTTAAGAGACGAAGTTCTCTCCTCGCATAAGAGGTGTGAGCTTCTCTAATTGTTTTCCCTTCAAGAAGAATGACAATGCATTCTTCGAGAGGGGCCTTTGAGGATCTTTAACGGAACACCCATAAAAGCACTGGAAGGTCCTCTTAAACTCTTGGTCGGTGACAAATATGTTCTGAGAGCTCTAACTGGGCAGAGGAGTCTCTCCTCCTCTTGACCCACCAAGTTTGTGAGGTTAGGAACCTCAAACGTCCTCGGCCAGGGTTTGGATGGGTTCTCATTCTTAGCGAGGAAGTCGAGCCTTAAGGAACATACTGCTCCGTCTTGAGTGAAGCCTCCGTGCTTCTCCATTCGCCTGAACTGAATCTCGCTCTGACCCTTTTTTGCTATGTGGCGAGAGCCATCAGAAATAACGTTCTTCTTAGTTAAATCTCTAAGGGTCGATTGGCGGAATATGGGTTCGAACTTCCTACAGCATAAGAACTTCAAAACCACATCCAAAAGTTCCAAGCCGGGGGTCTTACTGTGTGTTTAGTCGTTTCAAACGACTTTCAAGAGATCCTTCAAATCCGTATTTAGTGATAGGTCGATGCCTCTATGCTTAAAGACTGTTGAAAGCATACTTTTGTACCTTTTATCGTGGATACGGCCAGCTTAGATTCCTGTCTGAGGAACAGAAGAAAATCAGCAATCTGACTCACAGAGGTAGTGGTTGAGGACACTTTGTGTCGTTTACACCAAGATCTAAAAATTTCCCACTTCGATTGGTATACTCTCTGCGAAGATATCCTCCTCGCTCTTGCGATAGCTCTAGCCGCTTGCTCAGAAAAGCCTTTCGCTCTGACAAGCTTCTCGATAGTCTGAATGCAGTCAGCTGTAGAGCGAGGGGGTTTTGATGATACCTCTCGAAGTGGGGCTGTTTGAGAAGCTTTGGACTTGGAGGAAGGCTTCTTGGAAAGTCCACTAGCATCTCCACTACCTCTGTGAACCATTCTCTTGCTGGCCAAAAAGGTGCTATCAGGGTCATTCTCCCTGTTTCGAGAAGGGCGAACTTCTTGATGACCAGATTGATGATCTTGAACGGGGGAAACGCATAAGTATCCATCCCTGTCCAGTCCATCAAGAAGGCGTCCACTGCTATTGCTTCCTTGTCCGGTACCAGGGAGCAGTAGTTGGGGATTCTCTTGTTCTTGCTGGAGGCAAAGAGATCTATCGATGGCCTCCCCCATAACTTCCACAGTTCCTGGCAAACATGTAGATCGAGGGTCCATTCTGTTGGAAGAACTTGCCCTTTCCTGCTGAGCATGTCTGCCCTCACATTCTTCTGTCCCTGTACAAATCTCGTTAACAGATTTATTCCATTCTCCTTCGTCCATAGAAGGAGTTCCCTTGCTGCTTCGTATAGGGACAGAGAATGAGTTCCTCCTTGCTTTCTTATGTACGCCAGGGCTGTGGTGTTGTCCGAGTTGACCTCTACTACCTTCCCCGAGACTACCTCTTTGAAGGCTTTCAAACCTTATAGGATGGCCATCAATTCTTTCTTGTTGATGTGCCATCCTTTCTGTTGCACTTCCCCAAGAGCCCGATGCTTCCTTGTTCCCCAGTGTTGCTCCCCAACCTGACTCCGAAGCGTCTGGAGAACAACACTAGGTCTGGGTTCTTCTTGTATAGGGATATTCCTTCCCTCAATTTTGCGGGATCCAGCCACCAACTCAACTGCGTTTTGACGTCTGCTGGAATGAGAAAAGAAAAGGAGTCCTCCTGATTTCTCTGTCCCATACTCTTGAAAGGAAGTGTTGCAGAGGTCTGAGGTGCAACCTTCCCAGGGAGACAAACTGCTCGAGCAAGGAGAGGGTGCCCAGCAAACTCATCCACTCCTTCGCCAAGCACTTCTCTCTCCCTAGGAATTGCTGCACTTCTCGAGGCACTTGTTCTGCCTCTCTTGAGAGGGAAAAGCCCAAAAACGAGCTGAGTCCAGAACTATCCCCAAATAGAGAATTGTCTGACTCGGTTCGGTCTGGGGACTTCTCCTTGTTGATGATGAGTCCCAGTTCCTGGGTCATCAGAAACGTCTTTCTTAAGTCCTCCAGACACTTGTTCTTTGGTTGTGACCTTATCAGCCAGTCGTCTAGGTATAGGGATACCCTTATCCCTTCTTGATGAAGCCAAGCCGCTACGTTCGACATTACCCTGGTGAAGGACTTGAGGGGCTGTACTGAGGCCGAAACAAAGGGCTTCTGAACTGGGAAATACCTGTTCTGAACCACGAATCTTAAGAATTTCCTTGAAGTCGGGTGGATGGGGATATGAAAATAGGCGTCTTGTACAAATCCAGGGACAACCATCCAGTCCCCTGGGACGAACTGCTGCCAGCACAGACTGCGTCGTTTCCATAGTAAATTTTGTCTTCTCTACAAAGACGTTTCAGTGCGCTGAACATCTAGAACGGGTCTCCATCCCCCCCGAGTTCTTGGGTACTAGAAACAGGCGATTGTAAAAGCCTGGTGATTCTAGTTCCAGTACAGGTTCTATGGCTCCCTTTCCTAGCATCTGGTCTACTAGATCTAGGAGAGCCTCTTGTTTCGTAGCGTCCGAGTATTGGGCCACTAAGGCTCTTGGTGTTCTCGAAAGAGGTGGCTTTTTCAAGAAAGGGATCTTGTAACCTTCCCTTACGACTGAGAGGGACCAGGTGTCCGGCCCCCTCCTTTTCCAAGTCTGCCAAAAACTTGACAGTCTTGCTCCTACTGCTGACTGGAGGACTTGTAACTCATTTCCTAGCACGGGATCTAGACGATCTCATGCTTGTTCGTCCCCCTGTCTCCTGTCTTCTTCCTCTGAAATCCGTCCTGGTCGGAGCCCTACCTCGAAAGGGCTGCAAAACCTTCTTTTCTTCTTTCTTTGCTGATGCCTGACTGCCCGGAAGATGTTCTGAGAGAGGGGCATAAAGGAGTTCCGCCTTCTGCGCGATCGTAACTCCTTTGGTGGCAAAGGAGCATAACAGCGCTCTTTTCTTCAAAATCCCCGCCGTAAACAGGGAAGCCATCTCGTTCGCCCCATCCCTCAGTGCCTTATCCATACAGGCCATAATGCTAGTTAACTCCTCCATTTCTGTGGCCTGTATGTGTTCTGCTTTCCTGGCCAGCACTCCCAGGGCCCAGTCCAAGAAGCTGAATACTTCAAAAGATCGAAATATACCTTTAACGAAGTGGTCTAACTCCGTCATGGACCACATCACTTTCGCTGAATTGAGGGCATGTCTCCTTGAGGAATCTACAATACCGGAGAAGTCCCCCTGGGAGGAGGCAGGTACTCCCAGGCCAAGAACTTCTCCAGTCTCGTACCACATTCCCGCCTTAGACGCCAGCTTAGCCGGAGGAAAGGAAAAGGTGGTTTTCACTGCTTGTCTCCGTTCCTTCAACCAGTCTCCTATTCTTGCCATCGCCTTCTTCGCCCAAATAGACAACTTCATCTTGATGAAGGCTGACTGTTTTTGCGACTTCCTTCTAACGAACTGTGACTGAGGAGAACGGGGAGCCGCTGGTTTAAGTTCCTCTCCAAACAGCTCAAGGAGGGAGCGAGAAAGCACTTTATAGTCTGCAGCCGCGTTAGAAGGTTTATCCTCATCCTCTGAAATTTCATCTAATTCCAGACTTCCTTCTATCTCCTTATCCTTATGGGTAGAAGGAACAAAGTCGGAAGGTCCTTGTTGATCCGAGCTGTCGTGTGTACCTTCATCAAAGCCTTGCTGATGAACACCTGTGTCAGGCGAAAATTCCTGAACGTCAGATGCGTCCTTGTGTCGTGAACTGGAAGCGTCCTGACGTCGAGAGTCCAAAGTGTCTTGGCGCCGAACGGCTGGTACATCCTGAGGCCGATCCCTTGCTGCATCTTTGCCTCGAGCGCTATATGTTTCCCGACATCGGGAGCTGGATACGTCCTTCCTTCGAGAGTTGGATACGTTCTTTGCTAGCGCACTGTGAGCGTCCTTTTGTCGCGAGATGCATGGGTCCTGGCGCCGAGGGCTGGCTGCGTCCTGGCGTCGAGAGCTGGATGCGTCATGTCGCCGAGAGCTGGTTGCGTCCTGATGACGAGTGCTGGATGCGTCCTGAAGACGAGTACTGGATGCGTCCTGACGTACAACAGCGGATGCGTACTGTCCGCGAGCGCTGTATGCGTCTTGTTCGCAAGCGCTGTATGCGTCTTGTTCGCGAGCGCTGCATGCGTCCTGCCGACCCACTTTGAATACGTGCTATTGAGTGACAGACTGTCGGGAACGAGCGCTGCTTTTCTCCTGGCGGGGAGACCTGAAGGTGTCGTCGTGACGAGTTACCAAGTCCGTATCTCGTCGTCTAGGTGAAGGAGAGGAGAGGCGACGAGAGCTAGATTTAACATGGCGTAGAGAATCGAGGGAAGGTTTAGCAGGAGAAGAGTATCGTAACCTCCTGACATCACAAGGACGGCGTTGTTCAACTTCTTGAAACGGTGCTTCCTCCCTTGATCTCTTCACTGGCAGCCTGTCATCCTTACGTCTGCCTGACTGGAGAGGAGGGCGATTAAAAGCTTCTACTAGCGAAGTCAACTGCTCTTGCATGACCGCCATGAACGATCTCACTACCGTTGCTGGGTCCTGCGGTTCCGAAGGAGATGGGCGTCGGGGTATGCTGGAGGAAGGAGAAGGTTCTCTAGAGAATTCCCCATAGCCTGAAGGAAGAGGAGATCTCTCATGTCTCCATGCGTCCTGCGGAGAATCATCCTCTCTAGTTCTCGTCCTTTCACAGGCGTGCGTCCAGCCATCATCAGAAGGAAACGGTTCCGGGCTACTCCATCTACTAGAATGGGGCGAACGAAACTGCGTTAGATCAGGACGCTGCTTCCAACTCCTCTTGAGCGGTCTCGATTCCTCATACTGCCATCTGCGTCGAGGAGAGGGGCTCGGAGAAGACGCTACCACTTCCGACACGCCTTTTCTGTGGCGGTCATAAGCAGCCTGGGAAAAGCAACAGGACTGCTTGAGGCGACGGCTGACGAGGATCAGTTCCTCTCACCCCCTTACGGTCATCGACGTACCTTCTCCCTTGGTCCTGGGAGCTTGGTAGAGGTCTAGACCTAGGGGCATGACAGGATCGATCAGTCGCCACCTCCACTGCACTTTCACAAGCACTATCGCTTATTTCACCTTCACTCTTACCTTGTTTTAAGGCTGCAAGTTGCTCCTTAAGAATTTGCATCTCAGCCGCCATCTTGACGTACTGAGGGTCATCCAAAGTAGCTAAAGGTCCTGCTACAGGAGAAGGAGCTACTACCTCAGGGGCAGATTCTAATAATACAGGGGTTAAGGGAATGGAAAGGTCTACACTAGCTTCACTTCCAGACCTAGACTTAGATTTAGATTTAGAAGCCCTCCTGACTTTATCTAATTCCAATCTACGCACATAGCGTTTCATATCCAACCATTGTTTCTCATCCAAACCCACGCATTCTTTACATCTTTTATCCAAGGCACATTCAAAACCCCTACACCCCAAACAAACAGTGTGAGGATAGACCAAAGCCTTCGGCAATCTCACCTTACACTCCTCATTCACACACACTCGAAACTGTTTCCGAGACATCTCAAATCAAAGAATCATCCAAAGAATAAACCAAAACAAAGCCAAAGCAATTGCCACCACAGAATACGTCACCAATTCAGTAGAAAAACAGCGACACAGGGAAGCGAGCGAAAAACCCAACGGAGGACTAACAACGATGTTGACAGTCCAACCGGCAGAGATGATCTGAGGAATAGAAAATGGGAATGGTTCCAAGTACCACCCTGTAAGGGTTGTTAACCACCTAACCGGACACCTACCACTCGGCGGTTGGCACGAGTTTTGAAAAACCTGCCGAACCGATAGAGACTATAGCTATATATATATAACTGCCAGGTAAGTTCTATTCATAAAATACCAATATATATATAAAAAAAAATATATATATATATATTATATATATATATATATATATATATATATATATATATATATATTATATTACAGGCGGTCCCCGGGTTACGACGGGGGTTCCGTTCTTAAACGCGTCGTAACCCGAAATCGTCGTAAGCCGGAACGACGTTCTTGAAAACATGTCCACAGGGAAAATTTCACCACTAATTTGCAATTTTTGCTTAGGGCCGTATCTCTAAAATTATCACTAATTTACTTTTTTTCATGTGCAACACTGTGTATTCACAAATTACTGTATATTTTCATTAAAATACAAGAGAGAGAGAGGAGGAGAGAGAGGAAGATGAGAGACGGAAGAGAGGAAGGGAGAGGAAGAGAGACGAGAGCGAGGAAGAGAAAGAAATTAAACTCCTTACGGTTTCAAATAGATTGAAATGAATGTCTAGTAGGCAACTTTTGCCCCCTCCCATAAATACATATATTTCTCCAGAGAAGAGAGAAAGAGAGGGACTGTGCAATTATGTTTGTCTGTCTATCAATTCTTTTGCTGAGAGCGAGAGAGATAACAGGAAGAAATAGAAACACCAAATGTATGACAAGTATCTTGTGGAGAGAGAGAGAGAGAGAGAGAGAGAGAGAGAGAGATTAGAGAGAGAGGGAGAGAGAGGAGAGAGAGAGAGAGTTGTCCTTACAGTATTTAAAAGAGAGAAATGGAATTATTGTATTTAAAATACTCAGATATGAATTTTGTACTTACAGTTAATAAGTATATTATTGGAAAATATTAATGATAAACTTATTACATACACGTCCATGAAAATGATCTCATCTCAGTAAGAGAGAGAGAGAGAGAGAGATTACATAAAACCATTAAATTCGTTGACCATTGTATGGCATTGTTAAGCTCGAGTGTCACTCGAGTTGAGGTGGGGAAATTGATACAGAAAAAGACAAAGGGAAGAATTTTCTTTTGAAATTAGTTATCGTATATTACTACTATTCTATTATTATTATTATTATTATTATTATTATTATTGTTAAAATATTATTTATTATTATTATTTGAAAAATAATAAACACGTGCATCTACCATAAAAAATTCTCTAATCTCAGTAAGAAAGAGGAATTATCCTTACAAGTGAAATGGAAAGGTCATTTTCATCTCTTTAAAATACGACCATTATGAATTTTGTAATTAAACGTTTTATTATTATTATTATTATTATTAAATAACTGAAATTATCAATAAACATTTTACATACTAGTACCATAAAAATTCTTTCATCTCGGTAAAAGAGAGAGAGAGAGAGAGAGAGAGAGAGAGAGAGGAGAGTGTTTATCTCTCTCTGTTCTCTCAAAAAATACTTATAACGCTTCCAGCGAAAGAGAGGGAGGGAGTTAACACTATGACCCACTTATTATCTTGTGTGGCAAAAGAGAGAGAGAGAGAGAGAGAGAGAGAGATTAACCTTAATTAAAAGTGACATGGATAGATTAGTACGTATTGTATTTCTTTAAAATACTATCACATATGAATTTTGTAATTACAGTTATTACTATTATATTATTATATTTGAAAGTATTAAAAACAAATAGTACAAGTACTTAAAAAATCTCGTCTCAGTAAATGAGAGAGAGAGAGAGAGAGACAGAGAGAGAGAGAGATAGAGGGGGGAAAATGTCAGGACCACGTAATTGCAACACTGCAGCTCTTCCCCCAAATTTTCCCCCTCCTGGCTGTCACACCCCAAATTCCCCCTCCTGGCTGTCACAGAACTTGATATATCTGACAGTTTTAGTACCTGAATCTCGAGAAAACGGTTACTGGAAGTTACTTGAAGACTGGGATTTCCTTCATTCTTCCATAATTTTTTAAATATAAGCTAAAATCTTACTAATTCACTATGGTTATTTTCTTTAATGAATTGATATTATTGCTGTATAAATTAATATTAATATTTGAAAATAGTAAATCATTATTTATCATACTAAAAAACATACATCTTTGGAATATATAGAGAGAGAGAGAGAGAGAGAGAGAGAATTATAGTGATTATTTTCGTTGGAAAATACAAAGAGAGAGAGAGAGAGAGAGAAAACTGTGCTAAATAATATAAAGGATTCTTATCTTATCATAAGCATGTGTTTTTTAAAAGGTTGTAAACTCGGAGCTCGGAAGCGTCAGCGTCGTAACCTCGGAACAGCGTCATAACCCAGGGCGGATTTTTCAATGAATATTTAAGAAAAAGCGTCGTAACCTCGGAACGTCGTAAGCCGGACCGCGTAACCCGGGGGACCGCTGTATATATATTATATATTATATATATATATATATATATATAAAATATTTATATATATATATATATATATATATATATATATATATATATACAGGCAGTCCCGGGTTACGACGGGGGGTTCGTTCTTGGAGACGCGTCGTAAGCCGAAAAATCGTCGTTTAAGCCGGAAACGACGCTTGGTAATATGTCTTCAAACTAATAAAAAGTTATAAAAACCTTACTTGAATAATCCTTTGGTTACACTACATGTTGTTTCCTGTAGTTTTATGTACAAACCTGGAGTTATTTCATAAAAGAATGCTGGTTCTTGAAGGTAAAAACTATTGTAACCCTCTGGTGACACTACATTCTTGAAGTTTTATGTACAACCTGGAGTGATTTTGCCAAATCTTGAGGGGCTACAAGAACAGGCTGATTACTATTTACGTATCATATAGACTAATTAAAGTAAACGTATCTTTAAGTAGGCATTATTATTAGTTAGTCAACAAAAAAAACATTTCCTGCCATGAATCAGAGGCCGTTTGAATGAAACGAACACTTCTCGTCCTATCTGTTCAGAAAATAAACGTTACGTCAATCCCGAGACCATTGTTGCCAAAGCGTCTCTCTCTCTCTCTCTCTCTCTCTCTCTTGATCAAATTATGTACTGGATAATGTCTCTCTTTGGATACTTCGATTTTGCCAAATCTTGAGGGCTACAAGAACAGTTGATTACTATTTACGTATCATATAGACTAATTAAAGTAAACGTATCTTTAAATAGGCTTATATTATTAGTATCAACAAAAACATTTTACTGGCATGAGTCAGAGGCCGTTTAACGAAACGAACACTTCTCGTCCTTAACTCGGAGCGTCGGAAGAGCCTATCTCTCTCTCTCTCTCTCTCTCTCTCTCTCCCTCTCTCTTCTC
The DNA here is from genome assembly GCF_015104395.2 of Macrobrachium nipponense. Lineage (NCBI taxonomy): Eukaryota > Metazoa > Arthropoda > Malacostraca > Decapoda > Palaemonidae > Macrobrachium > Macrobrachium nipponense. The sequence continues at coordinate 47,274,990 of NC_061090.1, forward strand.
TCTCTCTCTCTCTCTCTCTCTCTCTGATTAAATTACTGGATAATGTCTCTCTTTGGATACTTGGGAATTTGCGTTGTAATATAACCAGAAACTTAGTTTTGTATTATTACTGGAAACAAGCAATAGATTTTTTCATTATTTGCGCTTTTGGACTGTTATATGTAAACTTTGCGCACCGCAAGCTAGTATGTATTCATTCGCTCGGAAACTAGTTCCGCATATGAGGCGTCACTAAAAAAACATCGAAAAATACGACAAAAAGATGTCGTGAAAAATAATCATAACCTCAAAATTTCTTTCTGTTGTAATCTAACCAGAAACTTATTTTATTAATATACTGTGCTAAACTATAAAGGATTTTTCATCATAGTATGAGTTTTTAAAAGCGTTGTAACTCGGAGCGTCGGAAGCGTCAGTGTCGTAACCTCGGAACAAGCAGTCGTAACCCCAGGACGGAATTTTTCCTTTTCCTTGAATATTTAATGAAAAAGCGTCGTAAACCATTATGCGTCGTAAGCCGGAACCGTCGTAACCCGGGGACGTAAAAACCGGGGGGGGGGGGGGTGACCGCCGTATATATATTACATTTATGATTCCGGTACAAATGCATAAATAAAAGGAATGCAGGTGACACTTTTCTTTTCGCATACAATGAAATGTCTTATTATTATTTTATCATGCAGAGAAACGGATATATAAAAAACTGTAATAAATATAAAAATAAATATTAAAATAAATGCAGAATACTCGCTCGTAATCTGACTCTTCGTTCTATTCTTGTTTTCTCCCTCCTCCATTGAAAGTCTCGCATTTTTTTCCTCTCGACATGACGAGGTACAGGTGGAGGAGGGAGACGCGCGCCCTTACTGCTGATGGGCCCCGTGCGCCTTCCGCTCTCTGTCGCTGAGGCGCACTCAATACATGGACCGTACTGTGGTATTTACGGTCACAGTCCCCTGATCCCATGCAGAAGCAATTTTGCAGGTACGACAGAAGACCGAACGGGTGTGTCTCCTTCTGCCATTCATATGGCACACCCGGCACCGTTTCTGCCTGCGCCCTTCTAGGGCCTCCAGTGTGTGATCCCCTGGCTGCAGCCGAACACACAGGGTCCACTACCCGACGAGAAGCGGTGATGGCAGGGCCGGGCAGTAAGAGGGGCGTCGTCAGCAGGGGTGCGGCAGCAGGGGCGTCGACAGCAGGGGCGTCGTCAGCAGGGCAGCTGGCAGCAGGTTGACCGAAGTTGGCTCTCCTATCTGCCCTTTCCTCTAGGGGCAGATCTGCAGCTCGGGGCAGGGGGTCAGTGATGGAAGGCCACTCATCGGGATTGAAGTTGATGAGGGCATTCCCGGCTACTCTAGGAACTGTATGTGGGACAACCTGGCGGAAGATTGTCACGCAGTACCCACAGTACAGTATGTAGGCATTTTGGGAGGGCCAACTGAAGGATGTATTTGAGGAGCTTCTGTGTCCACCTCCTGGTTCTCCTGGCAAAGGGATAATACTGGATGAGCTGATCAAAGAGATCAACTCCTCCATGTGGCTGTTGTAGTGCCCAATGACGGTATGGCGCTCGATACGAAAAACTCCTCAAACACAACTCGGCCCTGTCAACGTGTCTTCTTCCGCCTGTACGATCTCTTCTTGGATGGGTCATGACTCGTAATCATCGGGGACGAGTCGGGACACCCTTCAACAGATGACGAAGGACAGCGCCCTTCCGCCACCACTCTGTCTCTCCTCCTTTGCCAGGTGTTTGCGGATGGCTAGCGTACTCGACGGGAATTCGGGGCCCCACCCCACGCACCAACCGAAGGGTTACACTGACATGCACACTGCTTCATACAGTTCCTGGGCCAGGGATACCGAGTTAATAATTATCCATAAACAGGTGATATCCCTGGTTACCGGGGAAAACGTCCCAAAACAAGGACTGAAATTACAGTGTCAATCAACGTGGAGAAGGACCCAGGAATACCACTGAAAATGTCCACGACGTATCAGTGTTGGACTCGGGTAATAAAAAAAAATTTCACTCCAATTTCTTTCTTCGGGCTTCTTTGGGGTTTATACACTTTGTAATTGCTCAAGACGTTCCATTTAGTAAGCATCTTCCCTCCCTCCAAATGAGGCGGATCACTGCTTATTGCCGGGGTATGGCCCATTTGGCTTGAAGGCGGTTGAAAATAACCTTGTCCCCAACGCCAAGGAAATGTATCCACGGGGGGGGGGGGGTGGGACATAACGCCAGCAACAAATTGGGCGGTACATAAAAAATAATTTCCGCCATACCAATATTACCTGATGTCGGCAGCAAAAGGCGTCATACCAAAACTAAATGTGGGAGCCCCAAAAAATGTTCAATTGATGGTTCGCAACCCCCGCCAATAATACGACGAAAATGTCGTCCGTCCGTAATTCATAACGGACAGTACCAGAGCGTTAGTCCACCGTTTCTCTTTCACCAGGTTACTCCAGCAATTGCCCGGCGTAAGGAACAGCTGGATGAACCCCGAGCCAACTGAGGAGGTAACAGGTTACGGTGATGAGTCCAGGTGTTGCCGTGAATGGGTGCATTTGTTAGGAGGGTGGGGTCCTATATGTCCACTACATCGTCGCTCTCGGAACGACCAGGCCTCCCACCTTGGCTGGCGCAACGAGCAGACCTTCTACAGTGCGCTGGGCACGATTTTGCACACTACCCCCCCCCCAACCCCCAATGGGCTCATCACCCTCACTTAGGCCATTGCGCTTTTCAGTATCGTCATCCATCGATAAAAAGTAGGAACCCCGTATCCCATCCTACCCCCTCCTCAGATTCCATCCTCATATGCACTGAAAACCACTAAAGTTCGAGCCTCACTTTCGGGATGTGGAGTCTCGAAACAGACATTGGGGGGTTGGGATATATTTCGTCCCTTCACTGACTCGGGACTATGTCCTCATCACCCTCGATGACCATCCGTCCATCTAAAATGAGGACTTGGCGGACCATATTCCCGATCAAAGCTCCGATAGAATACTCGTCTATTGTCCCTTGGTTGGAGACCTACCCAAACAAATTCATAACGAATGCCCCTTTGACGGACGCCCTGAATGCTTCCTAGGGGTTACCAAAGGCAACTTTCATCCCCACACGTGGTCGCACAGAACAGGCGTTGAGGCGCCAGGGTCACATGTTGGGTGCTTGGTCCTTCACCAGACATCTAAGTCCAAAAATACGCCTTACCACGATCCCTTCCGACGGGTGGTTAAAATTTAAAAACACGCCTTTCGCGGTAACACGTCGTTTGAGGGACATCTTCTCCGAACGTCCTGTAGCAAGACAACAAATGTTCAAAGTCCTTCGCACAATGTTCAGGAAAACTCGATTGCGGACAAAAGATCGCTCTAGGAGGCCGCATGCGCCACTGATGCTGACTGGAACAACGAAGAAAGCAAATTGTGGCGCGATGCCGAACTTTGGGTTCCACGCTTCTAAAACAAAAAACAAACCGCCTCGATCCCGTGAAACTCCCAGCATCCCCCAACCCCAAGGAGTGCTGATTGATCAAACGTTTTAAGGGCTGGTAGGCCATATAAGTATTTTTCAGGCGAATTTTAAAAAAAACTTTAACTTTGTTATGGTCGACGTAAATATACGTCCTAGTCGGCCACCCACGAGAGACAAAAAAAGTAGACGTAAAAATACGTACCAGTCGGGCATTTAAGGGTTAATATCGTCAGGTATAGAATAAAATTGGTGTGAGCAAAGGGAAATGATATTGTTATTGATAAAACATAAAGTTTCATACATTACTTACCTGGCAGATTAATATAGATATCTATGACTCCGTCGGTCCCCGACAGAAATTCAAATTTCTTATTCTAGGCGGGGCACTCACATACAGGTAGGTTCAGGTGAGTCTACCGCCCTGCTCTGGGTGGCATGGGACTAGGAACCATTCCCGTTTTCTAATCAGATTCCCTCTTCCTAATCCACCTGCTCCTTCGGGGTAGGCTGGGTGGGAGTCTTCAATAATCGTAATATATCTGCCAGGTTAACAAGTATGTATGGAAAACGTTATTGTATCGTAACTTAATCATCATTTCATACATTCAACTTACCTGTCAGATTATCATACAATAGCTGATTGGACACCCTTTTGGTGGTGAGGGGCAAGAGGACCCCCAGCTAAACTTACTGACTAGGACAGGTAAACAACCATTATGCTTGTAGGTATAATAAAACCTTGGGTTCCTACCTTATTAGATGGAAGACTTCGTGGCTAATGCCCAGGAGTCTGTCTTCACCTCAAGAGCCTTTAGCGATGATAGTGATCTGTGGCCAACAAGAGTTTCCTTGCTGGTCTGGTCGATGGGGTTTCTTATTCCACTTACTCGGCGCAGAGCCTAACTGGCATTTGTCAAGGGGTTGCTAATCGCCTTATATGAAACAACAGCCTTCTTTTTAAGGGAGCACACAAACCGATCCCGATCATCCCGATCCTAAAACCCGTCGTTAGTTCTAAGATTGTTAAGGAGTTCATCCCCAAACTCCTTGAGCAAACAACCACAAACTCAAAAATCATACAATACAAAATCAAAGCAAAAATTTTGCTACCCCTTCTAAAAGTCAGCTGGTCACTCGATTTCCATAATGAAGAAGAAGTGAAGGCCGCCAGTGCGACATCTGACACTCCCAATGCACAGGAAACACAAGCAAACACATCCGACAAGAGGGTTAACGTAAAACACATATTTAAGGATCGGTGCTCTCTCCATTTACCCAGAACCGTCTGTGCTGACAACAAAACAACATTTCTTCAATACGCTTACCTCGCAAATCTTTTTAAATAATGAGATTGCCAAATACTTGAGTTGCATCTCCAATAGGTTGCGTCCAAAATATTTTTAATAAGTGACATATTTCTCTGGGAACACGCAATTGATTGTCGCGATTGCCCTTACCTCATTGAGCTCTTACTCTTAATAGATTAAAAGAAGGAGGTTCATCTGGGCAGTTCTTATGAGCCTTCTGGTAATTAAACACTTGCTAACAAAGAAGGCCAAAGCATTTTGTTTAGACATAGGTTCTCTTGGGGTCTTTCACCGAGCACCAATAGACCAATGTTGTGAGCCTCCCAACCGCTTCTTTCTGTTTTTTTTTTCCAATCTGATAGAAATTTCAGTGCTCTAAACCTGGACCAAAGGTGATCTTTCTATTTCTTCTGCCTACTAGGCTAGTAAGTCCTTTACCTCGAAATTACATAGGGCCAGGGATTCGAAGGGTTTCTCGTTTTAGGCAAAAAAGAAAAAGAGTCTGGAATAGAAACAAATCGCCAGAATCTTCTTTGAAGCCAACCTCGTGAACTCAAAGGGTGCGTTGCAATCCGCTGACCGCTTTTAGCCGTAGCCCAGAGATAGCAGAAATATACACTTTCAGTGAATATCCCGGAATGAAGCCGTTTAATGAGGTGGTTCGAACCTTTTCCGGAGGACAGAAATTTACAAGAAACCCACATCTAAGTTCCAGCTCGGAATCCTAGGCTCTACTGACTTCGACGTTTCAAAGGAGCGGATGAGATCGTGCAAATCTTTATTATTCGTCAAGTCTAAGCCCCTGTTTCTAAAGACTGATGAAAGCATACTTCTGTATCCTTTAATTGTTGGTACAGAGAGATGTGATTTTTCCCTCAGGAAAAGAAGGAAATCCACAATTTCGGTTACAGAGGTATTGGAAGAGGACAGCTTCTTCGACCTGCACCAGTTTCTGAAAACTTCCCACTTCGATTGGTACACTCGCCTAGTAGATGATCTGCGGGCTCTAGCAATTGCGCTTGCCGCCTTGCGAGAAAACCCTCTCGCTCTGACAAGTCTTTCGATAGTCGAAAGGCAGTCAGAGCAAGAGCGGGTAGATTTTGATGGTACCTCTCGAAGTGGGGTTGTTTGAGCAGATCTATCCTGTTTGGAAGAGATCTGGGGAAGTCTACTGTCCACTCCATCACCTCCGTGAACCAAATTCGGGATGGCCAATATGGGGCTATCAGAGTCATTCTGGTTCCCTTCGAGGCCACAAACTTTCTGACTACTTCCCCCAGAATCTTGAATGGGGGAAAAGCGTACACTCTAGCCCTGATCCAGTCCAGGAGAAAGGCGTCTATTGCATAAGCCCTGGGATCTTCTACCAGGGCGCAAAATGTATCTATCCTTTTGGAGAGAAACGTGGCGAATAGATCTATCTGCGGGTTTCCCCAAAGATACCAAAGGTCCTGACAGACTTTCGAGTGGAGGGTCCATTCTGTAGGAAGGACCTGGAACCTCCTGCTCAGTCTGTCTGCTCTCACGTTCCTCTCCCTTGAACAAATCTCGTTAGAAGAACCACGTTTCCTTTGATTTGCCAAATCAGCAGATCTCTTGCTAGTTCGTATAGGGCGAGAGAGTGAGTTCCTCCTTGTTTCTTGACATAAGCCAGAGCGGTCGTATTGTCGGAGTTTATCTGTATTACTTTGTCTCTGACTATCTGCTCGAAGCTCCTTAGCGCGAGGTGAATCGCAAAGAGCTCTTTGCAATTTATGTGCCATGACACCTGCTCTTCCGACCAGGTGCCTGACACTTCTTTGGACCCTAAAGTCGCACCCAACCTGTTCCTCCCGACGCGTCTGAGAATGTCAGGTTTGGGTTCCGAACTTCTAAGGATACTCCTTTGTTTTTCTTCTAAGGGGGTCAACCACCACCTTAATTGTTGCTTTACTTCTAATGAGATTGGAAAACGTGTCCGAGAGCTGTCCTGTCTTCCAACTCCAACTGCCTCTCAGGAAGAACTGAAGCGGACGGAGATGTAGTCTTCCTAGAGGAAAGAACTGTTCGAGCAAGGAAAGGGTCCCCAGAAGGCTCAACCATTCCCTCGCTGAAGTACGCTCTTTCTCTAAGAAGTTCAATACTGTGGCACAGCCTTTCCTTACTCTCTCTTGAGAAGGAAATACTCGAAAACCCCGAGAATCCATCTGAATCCCCAGATAGACTACGTTCTGGCTGGGGACCATCTGAGATTTCTCGAGGTTCACGATTAATCCTAATGTCTTTGTCAATACCAGGATTGTTGACAGGTCTCCAGACACTGCTTTTGAGACCTGGCCCTGATGAGCCAGTCGTCCAGGTATAGGGAGACGTTTATTCCCTTTCATGTGAAGGTGTTTTGACACATTTTTCATCAAGTCTGTAAAGACTTGGGGAGCCGTAGAAAGGCTGAAACACAGGGCCCTGAACTGATAGATCCTTCCCTCGAACATGAAACGAAGGTACTTCCTCGACGAAATGGTGAATCGGGACGTGGAAATATGCGTCTTGAAGATCTAGGGACGCCATCCAATCTCCTTGACGGAGAGCTGCAAGTACTGAGGCAGACGTTTCCATGCTGAACTTCTGTTGTTGTACGAATTTGTTCAGCGAACTTACATCCAGTACCGGTCTCCATCCCCCCTAGGCTTTCGCTACGAGAAACAAGCGATTGTAAAACCCCGGGGAGCTTTGATCCAGTACCAGCTCTATTGCTCTTTTGTCCCACATCTGTTCCACCATTTGACGAAAAGTATCCATCAGAACAGGGTCCCTGTATCTGGCTGACAGTTCCCTCGGTGATGTTGTCAAGGGGGGCCTGTCCTTGAATGGGATATAATAACCCTTCTTGATTATTGACATCGACCAAGGATCGGATCCTATGTCTTCCCATGCTCCCGCAAAGAACTGTAACCTGGCTCCTACAGGTGTCTGGAGGAAAGATTTCTCATTTTCTCTTCTTAAAGGGACGGAAGGCAGATCTTCCCCTTTTTTCCGTTGACTTTCTTCTGACGATGGATCTAGCCTGAGGGCCTCCTCGAAAGGGCTGCTGTTGAGCTGGCCTAGAGGCTTTCTTTTCCTCACCTGGCCACAGGTCTATTTTTCCTTGAGGATTGCCTTAAAAGATCTTGAGTGGCTTTCTCAGTTAGCGAATGGGCAATGTCTCTCACCAACTGAGAAGGAAATAAATGTTCAGAGAGAGGCGCATACAGCAAAGCGGATCTCTGCGAAGGCGAGACGGCCTTAGTGAGAAAGGCACTATGAACCGCTCTCTTCTTTAGTATTCCCGCACCGAAGAGGGAGCACACTTCCGCCGATCCATCTTGAACCGCCTTATCGATGCATGTAAGGATGCTATGTAAGGTTTCAGGGCTTAGTTGTTCTTTTTCATGGGACTTCTTAGCAATAACCCCAAGGGACCAATCTAGGAAGTTAAATACTTCTAAGGTATGAAAAAGTCCCTTGAGGAGATGGTCCATTTCCGAAAGACCCCATGTTGCTTTCGCTGAATTTAAGGCATGTCTCCTCGACGAGTCTACGAGACTGGAGAAGTCCGATTCAGCTGAAACGGGCAGAGACATCCCATATTTTCTCCCATTTCGTAACCATATGCCTCTCCTACCCCTTAGTTTAGCGGGAGGCATGCAAAAGATCGTCCTTCCTAACTCCTTCTTTGTCTTGATCCAGGAGTCAAGAGATTGTAAGGCCCTTTTCATGGATATGGCCGGCTTCATTTTCAGGAAAGATGAAGACTTTCCGAAGAAGAAGCACTTCTATTAGGAGAGGGGCTAGGAGTAACTCTCTCCTTACGTTTATCATTAGGGGAGTCACGTATAACTGTTTTACGCCTGTTAGACTCCTGTCGGATATCAAGCTCTTCATGAGGAGAATGCGCCTGGCGTTTAGCAGGAGTATCTCGCTGAGAATACTCCTGGAGCCTGGTAGGAGTATCCTGTTTGGAATACTCCTGGCGCCTGACAGTCATAACACTCTTCGAATACTCCTGCCGTCTGGTAGGCGCATCTCGCTCCAAATACTCCTGGCGCCTGTTAGGAGTATTAAGCTCAGAATACTCCTGGCGCTTGGTAGGCACATCGCGCTTCGAATACTCCTGGCGCCTGGTAGGAGTAAAAAGTCTAGAATACTCCTGGCGCCTGGGAGGAGTATCGAGGTCAGAGTACTCAAGGCGCCTGGCAGGAGTATCTCTTTCCGAATACTCCTGACCTATAGAAGGCGGCATCTAGTTTCCGAATACTCCTGTGGCTTGGTAGGAGTATCGCTCATGGAATGCGCCTTTCGAATGGCAAGTATATTGCGCTTAGCGGGCGCTTTACTCCTATCAGGAGTTCTCTCTTCTCCAGTTGGCTCTTGTTGCTTGGATGAAGATCTGGGCCTAGAACGATCTACAGTAAATTCAGGCTCTTTGCGCCTACTTGGCGCCTGGCTCCTAGTTGGCGCCAGACGCTTGGCAGGAGTTACTTCCTTTCCCACGTCTCGCCTGCCTAACGCACCGCTCCCCCCAGAGATGGCCGCCTGTGCGACAACTCCCCTGGAGGGTTCGTCGCGCCCGACAGGAGATCGGTATTTGGAACTCTTAATCGGAAGCCTGTCATCCTTTTTACGAGTAGGCTCTTTAGAAAGTACTCCTACCAAAGACGCTAATTGCTCCTGCACATTCATCAAAATTTTCCTGGTCGAAGGCTCATTCGAATCAGGAGAAGGAGATCTGGAAGGCGCTCGAGTCTCTTTTACATTCCAAGGATCTAACTCCTTTCTAGCTTTCTTGATTACCGAAGGCGCATCCTCTTCAGAGGAGCGCTCGGGGCTAGAATTGAGCTCAGGTTCTTTCCAATTCCTTTTCAGCGGACGTGAAAGCTTCGATTCCTTCCATCCTCTTCTCGGAGAAGGCGAACTAGATGATGAAAAGCACTCACGAAGGACGCTTTTCCTATAGCTGTCCCTGGCAGTCTGAGATGTATAAGATTCTGCCGAAGGGACGCCTGATCGTTGGGGATTCTCCACGACCCCCGTAAGGCTTTCGACTTTCCTTCTCCTCTGGGCCAGGGAGCTTGGAAGAGGTCTAGACCTGGGAGCGTCGCAGAGACGACCAGACGCCCCCTCCACTACACTGGGGACACTAACATAACTCGAGAAACCACATTCACTTCTCTTACCTTCCAATGCTTCCATTTTTTCTTGCATTTTTTGAAGGGAAGCTCTGAGTTCCGCTATTTCTGAGGCGGAATCAGAGGGATTAACTTGTGAATGGGCTGAAATAGAATGGGCATAATTATGAGAAGAAGAAGAAGCTACAGAACTACTAGACATTTTCCGGCTTTTGTAAGCCGCCTTCCTCTCTCTATCTTTCTCTAACTTCTTCAAGTAAGAAGTCAGATTCTTCCATTCTTGCGCACTCAATCTCTCACACTCGTTACACGTATTCTCAATTGAGCATTCAACCCTTCTACAACCACTGCATGTAGTGTGAGGATCTACCGAAGCTTTCGGAATCCTCACCTTACAGCCCTCATTCACACACTCTGAAGCTAACACTAGAATCAGACATATTCACGAAAATCCAAAGCGAAGTCCAAAAAACAGTCCACGATAGCGAATGCCAAACAACGATCCAAGTACGTCACCAAAAATCAGTCGAAAGATGATCAAAAGCGTTGTGAAAAAAGAATTCCAGTCAGGAGGAAGTAACAACAATGTTGATACTACCGGCGACAGAGAGAATCTGATTAGAAAACGGGAATGGTTCCTCCTAGTCCGCCACCCAGGTCATGGGCGGTAGATCACCTGACCTACCTGTAGCGAGTGCCGCGAAATTTGAATTTCTGTCCGTGGGACGACGGAGTCATAGCTATGTATATATCTGACAGGTAAGTTGAATGTATGAAAATATGAAATAAAGCATAACAGAGTAAGTTTGACGAGTGAGAAAATAAACAATCGTATACAGACAGATTCTCTCTCTCTCTCTCTCTCTGACAAAAGAATAGATAGGAAACAATGACTAAATATTGCTTGAATGCGATATGGCAAAGCTTTGGCCTGACCGAAGTGTGGAGTGACTTTGACACCGACTTACAAGTTATTCCTGGTCATCTCACAGCCATGGATAGACATCAACTTCACAGCCGAGAAAGGGCAATCTTCTACAAAATAAATAGGCATGGAAAATGCGAAATGCAGGCCTATGTTATCCCGTAAAAAAAGCTCTCGCTCGGACAGCTGTAAGATTTAGGAGAGAGAGAGAGAGAGAGAGAGAGAGAGGAGAGAGATGAGAGAGAGAGAGAGAGAGGAGAGAGAGAGAGAGAGAGAGAGAGAGAGAGAGAGAGAGCAGGGCCGAATAGGAAGGAGATTAAAGTACCTGGGAATGAAAACCCCTTATAATCTTTATAAAAAATTTGTCCCCCCAAATGGGCCTCGGGGTTTGTCTCAAGGACATTCAAAGGTCTGTCACACACGGGCAGTTGTTGTTTTTGTAAAATTAGCATAAGGGCAGATCTTTAAAAGCCACGCCAGAGAGCTTGCCACGGTGACAAGACTAAACCTTCCATATGAATTGACGATGTACTATACGAAGATGCAGGAGATGAAGATGAAATGATCAAAGATCTGGAAGATGATGAATATGATGACTGACTTGATGAAGAAGAATTCAGAGCAGTATTTGATGATTTGATGATACGACACAGAGAACGACTTTGGAGGATCTTAGTTTATTAATTTTATGCATTTTTTTTACTTTAATAAATTTTCACTTACCAGTGTATCCTAAAATAAAAATAATAGTTCAAGTAACAAATGTTTCGTTTACCGAGTAAAACAAAAAGTAAAAAATCCTTCGGTATTGTGCTTTAATCAACTGATTTGGAAATTATAGATGATTAGTCTAGAACAGTTAAACATGTTGTATAAACCAAAATAATGCAAATGGCGCAAGATTGCTCTTTTGTATTTTAAAATACAATAGTAATATGAGAATGCATGCAATATTATTGGATATAGTGAAGTACAAGTAAAGCATAACTTTTTACAAGATCTACTGTTTTCCTGCAGTAGTAACTATCGCAATCTGCCTATTTGGGGAAACCATAGACGGTACGCTAATTTTATACCGCATGTATGATGCGTCCCCTTTAAAATTAGCTTCAAAATTAGGTTTCAAAAGTCGCATAATATGCGAGTATATACGGTATATCTGTTGTATTTTAAGACAATTTGTATTTTTCATAGCTACAAACCTGAGGTCATAACAATAGGATAATTTCTAGCGCCTAGCTGGATCCGGTAAAAAAAGTAGATGAAAGCAAGGAATCTTGTGGTATCTGGCAATGCATGCGTAGATCAGGTGAAGAGTGGTCAAACGCCGAACATCTACGCCAGTCTTTCCCAACTCAGGATGACATAACAAAAAGAGGGGCAGCTAGAGGTTGGCAGTATAACGTTAAGACCTCAGGTTTGTAGCTATGAATAATACAAATTGTCTTTGAAAATTTGTCATTTGTTCATACGCGAACAAACCCTCGGTCTTAACAATAGGATAGACTCATACTTGGAGGGAGGTATAAGACATCCTAGACCGGCTGGGGCCCTACCCGCCAGTCCAGCTTTCAAAAGAAATAGTTCTTAGAGAGGGACTGAAGCCCGTTGAGAAGCTAGATACATTAAAATCTAACCACTCAGAATCTGAGTGACATACAATGATATATGGGATAATAATTGTATAGGGAACCAAAGAAAAACCGAGTTCAAAAAACAAACCAGGGCACTAGGGTTTGTAGTACTCCCGACTCCTCCTTGCCCAGGAGCAGAGCCTATGCTACTAAATAGTGGGTAAGATATTGAATACTGCACGACCACATTACTAGTATGACTGCCTCACTCACCTGTATCAGACCAGTCCAGCAAATGACGTGTCAATTCCTTAAACCGCCCGAAGGAAGAAGGAAAGGTACAAGAGAGGAGGAGGCCAGCCAACTTACTCATTCTCTCATCCACACAATCATCTTAGGTAAGATACAAAGGAGCCCCGTTAAGGGCAACTATGAGTTACACAAATTGTTGGGCAACCACCACAGGATCCAGGGAAAATGTGTTCATAGATCTGTGGGCAACATCCTTAAGATAGAAAGAGGTGAACGTGGACTGGCATAACCAAGTATCAGCGCTCAGCGCACTATGTAGAGCCAAGTTCTTTTTGAAAGCCAGAGGGGGACCAATACCCCTAATGCCATGTGCTCTAGCCTGCACAGACGTGGCGATGGAATTATCAAGAGTCAAGTATGCCTGTCTGATGACCTCCCATATCCAAAAAGAGAGAGTATTCTTAGACACCTCTTTCTTTGTACGGCCTGTACTGACAAAAAGCCTGTGGCAGCCTGGTCTAAGGTGCCGAGTCCTTTTAAGATAGTAACACAGGGCCCGGACAGGGCACAACAAAAGCTCCTGAGCATCACCACCCACAAAGTCAGTCAGTGAGGGAATGGAGAAAGAAGCGAACCTGTCATCATGCACCGAGGGATTTTGGGTCTTGGCCATGAACTCCGGAACAAATTCGAAGGACACTGACTTCCAACCGCTGGTGTGCTTCACCTCATAACTCAGACCATGGAGCTCTCCTACCCTTTTGAAAGATGCCAAAGCCAAAAGGAAAACTGTCTTAAGCATCAGGTTCCTATCAGATGAGCGGCGCAAGGGCTCATATGGGATCTTAGTCAAGCTCTTAAGCACCAAGGAAACATCCCAAGTTGGGGGCTTGAGCTCTTCAAGAGAAGACGACTGCTCAAACACTTAACTAGCAGGGAAAGTTCCCAGGAAGAGGAGACGTCCATACCCTTCAGGCGTAACACCAAACTCAGAGCCGTCCTGTAGCCTCTAATAGCAGACACAGACAAACATTTCTCATCTCTGAGGAAGGTTAAAAAGTCTGCTATTCGCTGAATAGAGGTCGCAAGTGAAGAAAAACCCCGTTTATGACACCAATCACAGTAAATCGCCCATTTGCCTTGGTAAACTGCGGAGGTTGACTTCCTAAGACTGCTGGACATGTGCCCAGCTGACTTCTGAGAAAAGCCTCTCTCTTGGAGGAGATAGTTGATAGTCTCCAACCGTGAAGAGACAGGGATTCTAATGACTGGTGGAACCTTTCTGCATGGGGCTGACACAGGCGATGCCGCCAAGGCGGAATCTCCCTCAGAATCTCCGACAACAACGATAGCAGATCTAGAAACCATTCCGCCCAAGGCCACAGAAGGGCCACCAGTCATTCTGAGATCCTGTGAACCCAACAGCCTGTTCAGAACCTGACGGATCAAACAAAACGAAGGGAAGGCATACACCTCCAGGTTGTCCCAGGGATGTTGGAATGAGTCCTCTGCCAATGCCAAGGGATCTGGGACCACTGAACAGAATATCTCCAGCTTCCTGTTGTAACGTGTCGCGTAAAGGTCCAGCATGGGTCTCCCCCAAATCTGGAAAAGCCTGTCTGCTACCACTTGATGATGGGACCACCATGTGCCTAAGATTTGATCCCGGCGACTGAGTTTGTCTGCAACCACGTTCCGTTTCCCTGGGATATACCTGGCTGAAAGCTGTACCGAATTGCTGATTGCCCACTGGTGAAGCTCGACGGTCAAGACGTGAAGCTGCTGAGAAACTAGGCCTCCCTGTTTTTTCACGTAGGCTACCACCGTGGTGTTGTCTGACATGAGAACAACAGAGTGACCCTCTACCATCCCCCGATACTCCTTCAGACCGCGGAAAGCTGCCTTCAACTCCAAGACGTTGATATGCTGCTGCTTGGCCTCTTAACCCAAAACGCCTGAAGCGATGAGACCGCCTAAGTGCGCGGCCCCAACCTGCGAGGGAGGCATCCGAGAACAGAGGGAAGTCCGGAAGGAGAGAACGCAGAGGGACGCCCTTCAATAGATTCTGGTCGTCCAGCCACCAACGAAGGTCTTCTCTCACTTTCAAAGACAGTGGGACCATAAACAGGGGAGAGTCCCCCGCCGGAGACCAGAATTCCCAAAGTCTCCATTGCAGAGACCGAAGATGAAGACGCCCATGAGGGACCAGCTTCTCCAGGGAAGATAGCACTCCAAGAAGAACCTGCCACTGATGAGCTGACTGATGCGACTTTGAGAGGAAGTTGCGCGCCACAGCCCGCAACTTCTCCAATCTCTGATCCGGCGGGAAAACTCTCGCCACTGTCGTATCGATGACCATGCCCAGGTAGAGAATCCTTTGTGTGGGTACGAGGTTCAACTTTTCCTGGTTGACTAATATGCCCAGGTCTAGGCAGAACCAAAGAAGACGATCCTTGTCTTGTAGCAGCTTTTCCCTGGAAACTGCCAAGACCAACCAATCGTCGAGGTACCTCAGCAAACGGATCCCCTGAGCATTGGCCCAACTTGACACGAGAGAGAAGACCCTTGTGAACACTTGAGGGGCTGTGGTCAACCCGAAGCACAAGACTTTGAACTCAAAGATCTTGTCCGCCAGAGAGAAATGAAGGAACTCCCTGGAAGTGGGATAAACAAGGATTTGGAAGTATGTGTCCTTCAAGTCTATCGACAGCATGAAGTCGCCTTCCCTCACGGCTGCCAACACCGAGCGCGGGGTCTCCATCTTGAACCGTGTCTTCCTGGATAAGTCGATCACAGGCCTCCAACCTCCCGATGCCTTGGGCACCAAGATGATGTGACTGTAAAACCCTGCGGACGGACGCACTACTTCAGCTATCGCATCCTTGTCCAGCATTTTCTGCACCTCCTCCTGAAGAGCCAAGAACTTTAGAGAATCTGGGGGATACCTATTCCTGAGCTGTGGCTTGTCAGACAGAGGAGGAGAGAAGTCGAATGGCAACAGGTATCCCACCCGAAGGACATCTACCATCCACTTCTCCGCCCTGTAACACTGTCAATTGGTCAATGGCCAGGCAGGCACCCCCCCACCCGTGGCGCAGGAGAGGGAGAGGCGCCCAACTTACCGACAGCCCCCTTGACCTCTGCTCCTAGGGCCTCTTCTTGGTTTAAAGGAATGAGAGCAAAAGGGGCGTTAATTCTGAGACTTGGGCTGTGATGAACGGGGAAGGCCCTGCCAAACTCAAGGTCCTCGATGGCCTACCAGGGGACGATCTCGATTGCTGCTGGACCGGGGAAGGAGGGGGGGCCAGACGTCTCCGAGGGCGGGGCTCTGATTTAAACACAGCCTGGCTCACCAGACTGTCCTTGGTGTCAGCCTGACTCACCAGACTGTCCTTGGTGTCAGCCTGACATCGGTCTATCGCATTGTCGAGTTCGGCCCGTGGAAACAAAAATTGCGATTCTAACAGATCACCATTCCTCAAGGCTAGCAAAGACTGTGTCGAGCGACCTCTCCATCCTAGACAAAGCCGCGTCCCTCCTAACCAGAAGAAGATTAGCCCATAAATTGGCACTGAGGTGAGCTACATGAGAAAACGCCTTGCCCCCCGATTGCAAAAGACTGGCAAGCGAAGCGGCACTCACCAACCCATCAAGGGACCTATCAGAAGCTACCTTGGCAATGATCACAGACCAGAGGTCCAGCCAAGAAACCGTCTGCAACATGGAGGCCGCCGTAGATTCCAAGGCTAAGACGTCTTGCGGAGATAAGGACGGAGCCACTGACCTCGCCTGTTCCAAAGTCAAACCCAGTTTCAGGCGAATGACGCCTGGGTTAAGGTGGCGTGACAACAAAAATCTAGAGCTCATAGCATAGTACTTCCTATGTCTTGTGAGAGGTGGGTGTAGGAGTTTGGTAGAGCCTCTAGAGCGAAGTGAACCGTCCCAGTCAGAAACAGAGGGGTTAACCTTCTGCAAGACTGACTGAACGCACCCTGACAACGGCAACTGGAGAGATGATTTGGGGTCCTGAGCAGCTCCCACAAAGGCTTCCAACCAAGAAGGACTGTAGGATGACCGATCCTGAGTGCTACTTTCCAAATTGTTGAACCCACGAATGAGATCTACAACCTCCGAAAAGGAAGATAGAAACTCCTGCGTGTTCCTTTCTTCTTCTTCCTGCTCAGGCACCGGCGACCAATGATGAGAAGGATGTGTAGGCTCCTCTAATGTGTTTTAATCACCAAAATTCACAGAAGGGTTAGTATGCAAACAGTCTGAAATCTCTACTAGCCTATCTGGGCTGGGTCCAAGCATCAGCCTCTGAGACGGACCCACTGAAACATTACGCACATCACTTACCTCAACAAGTGACTACAGACGACCATGAACAGACACGGGCGTGGCGGCCATACGTACGTGAGATGGGGGAAACTCAAGCACTCGAGATTGATGGAGAATCCCTTATAGTGGAAGACTTGGAAGCAAGCAAATATTCCGGCTGTACCACCACCGTGCTCACTACCTTCGACCTCTTGACAGGTGCCTTCAGGTCTTTACGGCGACTAATGAACGGACGGGGGAAGTTGCAACACGCTCGTGATGTGCAAGGACGGGGTGGGGGGGTTGCATGTACGAGGTTCGGCGGCGAGGCAACCCCTGCAGAACACACATCACTAACACTGCCCGAAACCACAGCACTCTCGGGAACATGTCCGTGTTGTTCCTCCGTAGGCGGCGAAGGAAGGGCAAGGTCCTTAGCCTTCCAATGCCTAATACGCCCACGAGGTGTGGAGGGGGAAGAGGGGAAGAGGGAGAGGGAGACAGCACCAGCTTCTTATGCGCACTCTTCTCGGAAGGCGGGGACGAAGAATGCTCGGACTGATGTGCCAAAGAAGGCTCCGAAGACAAGGAAGGGAGATGTTTCGAACTGGGCGGCAGAGATGACGTCACGGCTAAGAGAGGCGGCTCGGAGTGCTCGGAGGTAACTGGAAGATACGTCATCGATGAGAGTGATGTCACAAGCGGTGGTGACGTCACGACCTCCCCTCTGAACGAGGGGGAAAGAGACGCCACTGGCGGAGAAATACACAAAGATGTGCCCCGTGACGACAACAATGGGGCTGACGCTGCAGCATCACTCCGAGACAAGGCAGCGGCAGACACCGGCAGAGCAATACAAGATGGCCAACTGCTCCCACCCGTGGAGACGAGGCCTGGAGGGGGTGGGGGTGGCCTGGCTGGACTGGGGAGGGGGGTGCGAGCCTCCTCAAAATGCGCTAGCAACCCCCCAAGGACGGGGTACCACTAGCCCAAGCGTCTTCCAAATCGCTGCCATTTTGGACGCCTCCGACTCTAGAAGAGAGGAGAATGATGAAAAAACCTCACCCTTCTCGGGAACCAAAAAAACTCCCAAAGAAGAGGGGGCTACATTACAAATAATACCCTGGCGACCTCCCGATACTTCCATCGATGAATCAATGAAAGAAAAGGTAGGAGAAGCAGGGGCAACGCTACAATGGGGGTTGACTACTGCAGAAGACGAAACATCAGGAATAGGAGTAAAGCCCTCCCAAGAAGGAAGAGTTCCCTCTTACCATAAAACTTCTTCCACTGCTCCAAAGGCCATGCCCGGCATTCCGTACAAGGATTTGTAATTGTACAAAAATTGGAACGACACCTACTGCAAGTGATGTGAGGGTCCATCGCTGACGAAGCCAAGAAATGAGAGCACGGGAATCCAGGAATTCCGGGGCACCAACGCTGACGTCGAGAAGGAGCAGAAGCAGCCATAATATTAGGTAAAAACACACACAAACACACTAAAGGAATGAAACGGGCAAAAACCGGGAAAAAGGCCAAGAGAGGAAAAAACCCAACTCTCGTCCCAAGGGGGTAAAGAAAGACTGGTGTAGATGTTCGGCGTTTGACCACTCTTCACCCGATCTACGCATGCGTTGCCAGATACCACAAGATTCCTCAATTTCATCTACTATTCTTACCGGATCCAGCTAGGTGCTAAAAATTATCCTATTGTTAACCGAGGGTTTGTTCGCGTGTGAACAATATTTATGTAAATTTACCGAGATCGAAGGTGCAGTAACTTTTTCAGAATATACAAGTTTTTTCTAATATTTCTTTGCAAACTTACAATTATATTTATAAACTATCATAAAAGATAAGAACTAAAACCAAGAGCAACCCCTGGGTATATTTACAAGCAAATATGTACGATGACGTCATGAGAGAGAGCAGCAGTACATGCTCCCCTAAAGTCAAGTACACAACTAAATCATGAGCTGCCTAGAATGGGTGACCTGAGCCAGTCTAAAAGTTGCCATTAGTAAATTTATGGTCTACTGAAGTAATGGAACCTTTTTCCTGCCCAATTTCTCCAGGAAGTAATCAGTCCAGCCCTCAAAACAAAACATGTTATTGGTACTTATATAAGGGTATTCATATTTTGGGTTAATCAAGATAATCATGAGAATACTTTTACTGTTGAACTGAATGGAAAATGATTTATAATACAATCTGAAAAACATTTTTACAAATACAGAAGATCCTTATGCATGTAAAGACTGCAAAGTAACATTTCCTTATTTTTAGAGAAATTTTAATACCTCAACATTTCTCTAATTTTAAAGCGATTTTCTTAGAGTTTAAATACCCTCTTTACAAACCTCTACCTATAAACAAAGAGAGGAAAAACTATGTATTAAAAATATAGTAACTAGAGCACCAATATATAGTTCTTGACAATATCTTGGTTCAGTGTGTATATGCAGTATATGCAGAATTTATTTAAATTCCTAAATTACAGTGAGAGATGACCTAACTTACTCAATGAAATTTACCCTCACTCCATATACACTGGTTGCATTACAGCTGCAGCTTTCTCAACACTGATGATGTTTTACCATACAGAAGTGGATAAAAGGTCAAATTCAAGATCATAGTACATATATATAAGCAAAGAAATACAAAGTTTGTTCTGCTTAAGAAAGGTTTGTGTATGCAGACAACTGTAGCTTGTTTGATACATCTTACCTGATCCTACCAAGATCATCAAAATCATGTTCTCCTGATGTTTACAAAAAGAAAAAAAGCTATACTCACTCCTCTAACAGCTTCAGTAATTGTCATACGCTTTGGAGATTCTCCATCCATCTGAGCACATGCCGAGTACAATACCATCTCTGTATCTGCAACCTGATGAAGAATGAATATTTGGATCACTCTAAATTGCAAAGTATAAACAATAATACTTCCTTACAAAATATTAATACTTAATAAATGTCCAAGGCAATCAGAGCAAGTTAATGACACCATACATTTACTCTGATTGATACAGGATTTTTATTACAATTATATCATCATTAAGTTCATCATCATATGTTTTAATGGGACAAAATAGTTCTGAATGAATGTATAAATTCATTTGGGTCATATGGACTGGTGATAAGACCCATCAAGGCCATTCAGCATAGCCATGGCAATGAACCCTTTACCTATTTAATTACTAAATATGTATACTACATAGCATGCAAAATTTACAAGCACCATTCAGTATGTGCATGTATGGACCACTGTCATTCTAACGGCACTGTTATGTACAACTTTTTTTTCCTGTATTCCTTTTACTGACTCATTCTACTTGTACACTTACTCTTTATACCTATGATAATCTTATGAATCATGCCCTAACCATAAGACGTCTTTCCTTTGTGCAACTGATATATATATATATATATATATATATATATATATATATATATATATATATATATATATATATATATATATATATAATATAGAGAGAGAGAGAGAGAGAGAGAGAGAGAGAGAGAGAGAGAGAGAGAGAGAGAGAGAGAGAGAGAGAGAAAGAGAAATAATAAAGATAGTAAATACTACACACAAAATGATAGGTTTATAGGATAAAAAAAACTAATGAGGTTGAAGTAAAAATATATATGAAGAAAATAAGAGCACAAGAAAAACTTTCAAATATCAAAAGACATGCTTGGTATGTTCTAAACTAAAAAGTACATACACTGTAACAAAAATCAATAATATAGGTTGGGTAGCATAGATCTCTACCTATTTCCCCAATGTTTTTGAATTCTTAAATTAAAACCTCAAGACTGACTATTCTCACGGCTCAAAGAAACATTGATGAAAAAATCCACTTTTTGATATTCAAGTATTTCAGAATTATTCAGGAGATGTAAGCAGATAAAAAACCGAATAAGTGTTCCAGTATTACTGAGGATGGTGGAAATAGCATAAGATTGGATGGGGGAGAAATTGAGTACAGAAGTTCAAGTACTTGTGATCCATATTAGAGGATAGTGAAGCATGGACCAAGAGGTGACATAGAATTCAGGCAGGATGGAACTACTGGAGGTCTGCATCAGGGGTCCTCTGTGACAAGAATGTTCCTCTGAAATTGAAGGGAAAGTTTCATAGGACAGTGGTCAGACCAGCTATGTTACATGGAACAGAAACAGCAAGTATGAGGAAACCAGAGAAGATGGATGTAGCAGAAATGAGAATGTTGAGGTGGATTTCAGGAGCAACAAGGGAAGATAGGATTAGAAATGAGTATACAAGAGGATTGACAAATGTACTTGAAATATCAAAGAAAATACATGAGGGATGGCTTTGATGGTATGGACACTTGTTACGAATAGAGGAACATCATGCTGAAAGACATACGACGGAAAAGGAAGTGCAGGGTAGAAGGAAGAAGGGAACATCAAGAAAGAGATGGTGTGATTGTGAAGGGAAGATTAGTTATGGAAGGGTATCGACGAGAACGATGCACAGGACAGAAATCGACCCCATATAAAAATGGGTTAAAGCAGGGAGGAAGAAGATATGATGACCTGAATACTAGTGTACATATTTCAAATTGTTTGTCTTTTTCATAAAAATACTAAATTTACAATTAAAAGGTTCCCATTTAACCCTTAAACACCGAGTGGACGTATTTTACGCCAACATTTTTTGTCTCTCGGGTGCCGACTGGATGTATTTTACGTCAACATACAAAAGTTTTTTTAAAAATTTGCGGAAAAATACTTATGGGCCTACCAGCCGAATACTCTTGAATCACGCGCCTTGGGTGGGAGATGCCTGGGAGGTTTCCAGGATCAAGGTGTTGTTTACAATCCGTTAGGCAGATGTGACGTCAAGCACGAATTTCTTTCTTGCCACACTAAAAAGTATCAGTGACACATCTTGGAAATTATTTCGTCACTTTGACAATTTTTGTACCATTTTAAATTAGCCGTTACATGGAGTATTATATATGAAAATGTGCGCATTTTTATGTAGAATACAACAAAAAATACTCATGATTGTGTTTTGAGATATTTTCATATAAATAACGATAATTGCCAAAATTTCAACCTTCGGTCAACTTTGACTCTACCAAAATGGTCGAAAAACGCAATTGTAAGCTAAAACTCTTATATGTTAGTAATATCCAATCATTTACCTTAATTTTGCAACAAATTGGAAGTCTCTAGCACAATATTTTGATTTATGGTAAATTTATGAAAAAACATTTTTTCCTTACGTCGCGCGGTAACTCTCCGAAAAAAATCATACATGCGATTGTGGTAATGTTTGCACCATTTTTAAAATTAGCCATTACATAAAGTTTTATATATGGAAATGTGCGCAATTTCATGCACAATACAACTAAAAACAACCCATGGTTTTAGCTTTTATCAGTTTTGAAATATTTTCATATAAAAAATGATAAGTGACAAATTTTCAACCTTCGGTCAACTTTGACTCTACCGAAATGGTAGAAAACGCAATTGTAAGCTAAAACTCTTATATTCTAGTAATATTCAATCATTTACCTTCATTTTGTTTTTTTGCAACAAATTGGGAAAGTCCTAGCACAATATTTTCCCGATTATGGTGAATTTATGAAAAAAATAAAATTTTCCTTATGTCCGCGCGTTAACTCCTCCGAAAAAATCATATGTGCGATTGTGGTAATGTTTGCACCATTTTAAATTAGCCGTTACATAAAGTTTTATATATGAAAATGTGCGCAATTTCATGTAGAATATAACAATAAATAATTGAAGGTTGTAGCTTTTCTCATTTTTGAAATATTTGCATATAAATCACGATAAATAGGAAAAAAAACCAAGTTCGGTCAACTTTGACTCTACCGAAATGGTCGAAAAACGCAATTGTAAGCTAAAACTCTTACAGTCTAGTAATATTCAGTCATTTATCTTCATCTTGAAACAAATTCGAAGTCTCTAGCACAATATTTAGATTATTGGTGAATTAAAAAAAAATTTCCTTCCCTCCGAGCGCGGATTCTCCGCCACAAATCTCCGAAATATTTGCTCCATTTCATATTAGGCATTTCATAGAGTTTTATATATGAAAATGTGCGCAATTTCATGTAGAATAAAACGAAAAATATTTGAAGGTTGTAGCTTTTCTAATTTCTGAAATAATTGCATATAAAAAAATAAAAATTTGACATTCAGTCAACTTTAACTCGTCAGATATGGTCGAAAACTGCAATTGTAAGCTAATACTCTTACAGTATAGTAATATTCAATCATTTGTCTTCATTTTGAAAGGAATTGGACAATATTTAGATTTATGGTGAATTTTTGAAAAAATATTTGTTTACGTCCGCGCGTTACGAATTCATGCATCCTTTTGTGATAATATTTTCTGTGTTGCTTTTATCGTTTTATAATGTGTTATATACCAAAATGATCGCAATTTAGTGTACATTACAACGAAAAAAATTAACTTGTTACCTTTAACCATTTTGCACGTAGCGCGATTTGAATACAATTATATATGAAATTTTGTTTTTGCGCTATCATATATTGCATTATTTATATATGATAATGATAATTTTTTTCATTTCTGATGGTTGCATACTAAACTTCAGGCAATGACAAAAAAAGGAGCCAAAAATGAACTCTTAATCTTGAAAACTCAGCACGCTGTGATTTTTTGAAAAAAATATTTTTTTTGCTTCCGCGCTCACTCCGAGACCACCTCGGCACACGGAAGACGATTTTTAATATACCCCTTCGGCGTTTAAGGGTTAATATATGTACTTGTCCAAAAAAGGTAAAAAATTCATTCTATAAGTGAAAATTTCATAGAAGGGATTTGATTATTTAAAATGAGATTCAGAGCCTTTGTCCAGGTTTTTTTGGAATAACTTTTGTATGCATTTGACAAAGATATTACAGGCGGCCCTTGGTTATTGCCAGGGCTTCCGTTCCTGGCCGCCGACGCTAAGTGATTTTCAATGCTAAGCGATTTTAAAGCCTACGGCCACTGCACACCTCCTTTCAAAATTCTAGACCAGTTAACAGCGCCCTAGACCAGTCAAATGGCGCCTTAATCCTGCGATGGTGATATAAGTAAAATCATATTTATGCAGTATAGATCTATAGAATTTACTGTACAGTACATTACATATAGTATTATAAATACTGTAGTGAAAAAAGCCTAGCTCTAATCCTTTGGGTGTCTAGAGTATGTAAAGATATAATAAGGTTTTATACAGTGTACAGGTAGCTGTAGTGTTCAAGTCACGATAATTCATCTTACGATAATCTGATTTTATGAGAGACCAAATTACAATAGCCTAACTTTATCCCATCTTCTAGTTACATAAGTTTAAAAACTGCAAAAATTAATGATGAAAGTATGGTTTTAATGTTATACTCGTTGCATAAACGTGTACAGCCATGAACAACCGAACATGAAATGCCTTTTTTTTTTTTTCTAAGTACAACCGAATTCGATAACCTCTGTTTGGCTTGTATTTCAATCATCGTACTATAGTACACTATTACCATAGTTGGTATAAATGACGTTATGTAGAATAGAACCGAGATATCTTAATGTAATAACTTTATTAGCTATAGATCAAAGATCTATCGGGAAATATACAATTAAATTTAAACCTAGTTATAACTGAAGCTGAGTTCAAGCTGCTAATGGGTATTATCGTGCATCGGCAACAAGGATAAAACTCCAGTAAACGTATGCCACCAAACACAACCGTAGATAAAATTGAGATAAAATAATTTTAATCAAAACTACTAGGCTTGAAAGAACACATTTTACTGTTGGTTTCACGCCGATATAAGATAAATAACGTAAAGTTCGTATTACGATGATATAAAGGAAAATTGCAAATGGAATCACAATTTTTTTTACTCAATAAACATGCCAACAACGTAATCTGTTAACGACAAAAAAAAGTTCACAATCACGAGACATGTTCAATCCATATTTCCACCTAAAAACATGTCGTATAAGGAAAAATAACCTTGTCTCATATAAGTCAAATATCTAGATATTCGTTTATGTCAACTAGAAGCAAGAAAATTCACTAAGAATTTCGTTAAATATGGCGAAACAAACATGTGTTCGCCATCAGCTGATTTGAAACCAAAACATTGGCCGCTCTGCAGAATACTAGCTTAGATTTGCCGTAGTATTTTATAATACGTACAATAATATGAAAATAAATATAATATTATTGGATACAGTGAAGTAATGTATAACTTTTTAAAGGATTTATGGAAAAGATGCATAAATAATAAAATAACACCATGCATTTATGGGAACAGTGGCGGACAAGAACGAACATGAAAAAACATCCTCTGACAACGTGGAGGGTAATTACGAAAGCTGCCTTAATTTTTGTCATATTTATGTAGAAAAAAAATACCCTATATGTAATATATTTTCATACACATTTTAACCATAAGAGCATGAACATTTATAAAATCGACACATCGATCACTAAATTTGCACTCTTTTCAACTCAATATTTTTGGAAGAGCGGCAGTTTGTATTTGACAACGTGATGGGCAGTTTCAAAAGCTGCCTTGGTATCATATTTCTGCACAGAATTAAAACTACCCTATACATAATACATTTGCATATACATTTTAAATATTAAAGCATGAACATTTATAAAATCGACACATCGATCGCTAAATTTGCACTTTATTTTAACTACATTTTCGGAAGAGCAGCAGGCATCGGCTTACAAGAATGAACATGAAAAAACATATTTGATAACGTGAAGGGCAGTTTCAAAAGCTGCCTTTATATCATATTACGTGCAGAAATAAAAATAGTACCTATATGTAATACATTTTCATACACATTTTAAACATAAAAGCATGAACATTTATAAATTGACTCATCCATACCTAAATTTGCACTCATTTAACTCTATATTTTCGGCATAGAACAGCGTCAGAGGCATATATTTTACCCTAATACCTATGTAATAACTCTCAATACAATTTTTTTAATATC
Organism: Macrobrachium nipponense; assembly: GCF_015104395.2. Classification (NCBI taxonomy): domain Eukaryota; kingdom Metazoa; phylum Arthropoda; class Malacostraca; order Decapoda; family Palaemonidae; genus Macrobrachium; species Macrobrachium nipponense. Next base: position 47,301,032 of record NC_061090.1, read on the forward strand.
ATTTGCATAACCTTTATGGGCTGAACGGTATTTCTACAAATGTATGTACTCGTTAGATATAATGGCGCTAGCGACGCTGTTGACCGAATATTGTGCCGTAAAAATACCTTAAAATGCCTGATTTTTTTATGAATATTTTTGACAACAGCCGTATAACCGATTCTCCATTGAGCGATTGTGCTGTTAACCACGGGCCGCCTATACTTAGCCATAGTATACTTTAACATCCCTGCCAAATTTTTGGCAGCATTCTTCATTACTTATATTAGAAAAAAGTACATTCATAAAAGTAAAATAAAGCAGCCGAAGCCAGTGGCAGAACACTCTTAATGTATGGTTTCAAAAGTAATACATGGCGTAAACATGATATGCTGACGCCTCCCACAAGATGATGACGACAAACGGCTGTCTCTGAAATTCTGAATGAATATTCGTACCTTGTCAAGGCTTCAAGAATAGCAGCTATGATAAGTCACTGTCCCCGTGGTTGTAGGACAGCTTTTGTGATTCAACCTGCAGAATTGTTTAGAAGTGAGGAGGCCCATGGCAAACCCTATGTAAGCTTGAACAGGTAAATGTAAATGAATAATAGGGCCCTTTTTTGGGTAAGATGTACACCCGGACATCCAAGGCTACCAAGTTTTCGTCATTTGTTGACTTTCATAAGGTGCAGAAAGATAATTATATATGCATATTTATTACAATGACCGTCACTGTCATGTTAGGAAAAATATCAAAGGAGTTATGAAGAGTGCCAAAGTTTTCTTCACTGTGTTAATTGATTTTTAATTATATAATTTTTTAATGGAAAAATAGTGATAGAAAGTAATTTCTCGCAGTTTTCTTCAAGGATTCTAGCACTTGACCTCATGGCACAAATCCTATATAATACAACTACCACCACCAATACTACAAAGTGTAAACAAGGAGTATTGGTTGTATTTCACTGTTGCCAGTGGTTGAGACTTTTTCACAAATAGCCAATAATCCATCGAGGAGGCAAGTTAATGACGTCTTAATATCTTAGAAAGACATTCCTCTGAGTTTCCTGGCAATGTCTACAAGAAGTTGGTGTTACTCTTATAATTACCAGAATTATGCAACTTTATATAATACAGAATACAGTAAAAAATTAGGTAGGGATGCAAGATACCCGTGACAAAGTGTCACCTTTGTCAGATACGTTGATAAAATTTTACTTCGGAAAAACACCTGCTGTGAATCTCATAGTAGTTAGGCCAATATATTAGTTAGATCCAAATCTTTGGGTATGCTGGATAAAATATCATCAACATAAATGTACCATGTTACAGGAAAATGGCAGTTCTCGTTGGACGAGTGGTTTTCGCACTCGGCTACCAGTCCAGTGGTCCGAAGTTCGATTCTCAGCTCGGCCAATGCGGAGTCAGAGGAGTTTATTTCTGGTGATAGAAATTCATTTCTTGATATAATGTGGTTTGGATTGCACAATAAGCTGTAGGTCCCGTTGCTAGGTGGCCAATTGGTTCCTAGCCATGTAAAAATACCTAATCCTTTGGGCCAGCCCTAGGAGAACTGTTAATCAGCTCAGTGGTCTGGTAAAACTAAGATATACTTACCTTTTTACAGGAAAATGGAAAATCTTGGGGATGTGCACGCATTAAAAAAATTCCAAACATATCTTCTGTTAGTGTTTCTGCATATAACGTAAGATATGCAGCTAAATAAAAGATTTAATTTGTATATGTATATTCGTTATACAATCTGTGCGCATGTATCCACGTGGTACGTCACGTGACATGCCCATGACGTCATCACAAGGAATGTAGGCCGTGAATGATTGGACCTGCGGCAGTCTTCTAGGAAACAGCGAGTTAGTAAGATTGAGTTGGTTGGATAGATTTTTGCGTTTCAACACCTGGGTTAAAAAAGCAAGAGCCGGATGGGTTTGGAGAGAATCATAATGGCGTCAAGCCAATGTGGGCCCACCTAAGGGTTTATCCCAGTGGAAAAAATGAAAGCGCAATATGAAACGGCTGGAATAAGGACAATAGGACATATGGTGTGTTGGAAACTGGAACCTGAACTGCCCGAATAGCAAACCAAGCCACTAGCCCTTATAAACACCCCTGGGTCCTTGGAAGGGCGCGCCAGAGTGGCAAACCTCGTGAACTGGAGACAAGCGATTCTAAAAAAACGAAAAAAAAATGGTTGTGAAAACTATCATAGAAAAACTTGTTGGGACAGTTTGTTTCCTTGCTGAAAAGGGCGTCGGCTTTTGGAGTTTACGGCCTTTCAAGAGTTTGGTTTATAATCTCAGAAGATCAGAAGAATACGGAAATAAGGAAGTTTTGGTTTTCTGAGTTTGAGCACACATACTTTAAGTCAAGAAACAAGAAAATGGAACTACCATGATCCCGTAATGGCGTTTATGCTTCTTGCATCAGGTGGTTTAAGTGACAGTGAGCAGCAACTAGTGTAGTCAGCAATCGCAGAGGTATCGTATGATAATATGAAATCTACGTTAAACAGAGTGTTTTTCTGGCAACATCGGAGAAAAAGATAGTAAGGGTGTGCAGAATTAACAAAACCATCCACTGAGATAAAGAGTGAGCCGGTCTTCATGACTAAGGACGAGGGTGGCACTGCAGAAACACCAGAGAGTGCTCTGTATGTTAGGGGGTACCAGCGTGGAAGAGCCAGACTACGTGGTGAGGGGTGTGGCAGTGAGAGGCCGTGGAGGATGGTCACATTCAGCAAGAGGACAATCACGGAGGAAACAAAACCCAATTGGTCCAGATGGCAAGGTGTCAAGGTGTGTAATATGTTGATTCCCAGATTCCATTGGGCTCGTTATTCTGTCCAGATGCGTACGAAAATTCCGGAGTTTCGGAAGGCAACGAAAAAGGTGAAAAATCTTCGGAAACAAACAGTGAAGTGTTTCACTTGTCCCTGTTGTTGGGTACACAGGAAATGGCGATAAGGAAGGAAAACTTAATAAGCTTGTAGATGAGGCCAAGGGATGTGCGTTATTGGACTCAGGTTGCTCAACTACGGTGTGTGGAGTTGACTGGTTGAGTAATTTTGTTGTGTTTAAGCGATTATGAACGTAAAAGATTGTGGAAAATGAATCATCATCCACATTCACGTTTGCAAGTGGTAATACAGTGTCTTCATCAAACGTGTTTTTGTCTTCCTTGCTCTATTGCGGAATCAGCGCTACCGTGACTACAGACGTGGTGAGTTGTAACATACCACTATTGTTGAGTAAATGCTCAATGAAGAAGGCTAAAATGATCATAAACTTTGGAACAGATCAGGTAAATGTGTGTGGGAAATTGATTGATTTGAAGACATCGTCATCGGGTCATTATTTAATGCCGGTGTCAGCTTGACTAGGAGAGTGCCAAACCATAGCGCTGGCAACATGTGGGGAAGCGATGTGAGAAAGACTGCTTTGAAACTACACAAACAGTTTGGCCATCCTACAGCTTCAAGGTTAATTAAACTTGTGAAAGATGCTGGCATTAATAATTTGGAAATTAAAAAGCCATTGAAAAAGTAAACATAGAGTGTGAAGTGTGTCACAAGCTAAAGAAGGCCAGACCACGTCCTGTTGTGTGCATCCCCATGGCGAGTAAGTTTAATGAAGCTATTGCAATGGATTTAAAGATTTGGGGAAAGAAATATTTGTTGTGATCATAGACATGGCAAACCAGGTACTGTGCTGCCACAGTCATTAGTGACAAGCGTGGAACAACCATTGTGAGTGAGTTATTTAAAAAGTGGATTAGTATTTTTGGTGCACCGAAAAAAATTCTAACAGACAATGCTGTGAATTCAATAATGATGATATGAGGGTGCTAGGAGAAACATTTAACATCAAGGTGATGACCAACCTCTGCAGAGAGTCCATGGAGCAATGGAGTGTGCGAGCGACCAGAATGCTGTGATTGGCGACACTGTCAGGAAAATCATGGATGACAGTAAATGTAGCTTGGAATGCTGGCTTTTGGCATGGCAATATCTGCAAGAAATGCGTTATCCAATCACTCAGGGTTCGCACCCAACCAGCTTGTTTTCGGTCATAATCCTGGATTACCCAGTGTGTACACGCAATAACCCACCAGCTTTAGAATTTAGTACATCAGAAATTGTGAGAGACAATTTAAATGCATTACACTTGGCTAGACAGGAGTTCATCAAATCAGAATCAGTGAACGTTTGAGGAGAGCTTTGCTAACACAACATACGTTGCAAGTGATGTCAATGAACTCGAAAATGGTGATGAAGTATTTTATAAAAGAAATGACAGCCCTGAATGGCATGGCCCGGGTATCGTTATTGGCAAGGATGGGAAGCAAGTTTTGTGCGACACGGTGGTGTTTACGTAGAGTACACGAGTGTAGGTTAGCGCATCTCCCGCTAACAGCCCAATAGTGAAAGATATGTGGTAGCGTTGCTCCAGAGACAGTGCAAGAGGAAAGAAAAACCAAGCGTCGCTTTGTTACAACCATGAGTTTGTGTGAGGAAGACTCTGAGGATGAAGAGTCTGTGAATAAGTCCGCAGAAAGTGGAGATCGAAGAGGTGGATGCATCTGAATATGCAGAGAGTGAAAATATAGAAAATGGCGACAGAAGCAGCATCAAAGGATACATCAAGGCTTTCAGTTGGTGAAAGGGTAAGAGGTATACACGTTGAAAGTGGTGAATTCAGGTCGGGTAAAATTGTCAGTCGAGCCGGTAAAGCTACTGGAAAATACAAGAACTGTTATAATTTAAAGTGGGACTATGATGGAAGTATCTCTTGGGCAGATTTGAGTAAAGATTTTAGTGATTTAGAGATTGTTGATGACAACTTACTGAGATGATGGTTCTATTTAATTCGGATCAAGTCTTAAGTGCCAAGGAAACAGAAATTCAGAACTGAAGGATAATGATTCTATGAAGAGGTGAATGATGTTGGACAAGATGCACTATCAGTTCGATGGGTTATTACTGAAAAATTAAAAGGGGGGAAAACCAGTGGTGAAAGCTCGTTTAGTTGCGAGAGGTTTGAAGAAGACAGCACAGATTTGAAAAAAAGATTCTCCTACGTGCGTCTTCCAAAAGGAGGCGGTGCGTTTGGGCTTTTTGTCACTGGCCCCGCTACACGTCACTGGACTGCCACAAACTTGGATATAAAAGCAGCATACCTGCAGGGGGACAAGATTGAAAGAATTGTACACCTGCGTCCCTCCACCAGAGTTTGATGAAGGTAAGCCTGTGGAGGTTAAAGAAGACTGTTTACGGCTTGTGTGATGCCACTCGACAGTGGTATTTGAGTGTTAAAAATCTGCTGCTAAATCTGGGAGCTAAAGTGTGTACACTTGATCCGGCGCTGTTTTGGTTACGTGACGGCAAAGCTGAAGAGTGGTGTGCATTCATGTCGTATGATTTTTTGTGGGCAGGAACACCAGAGTTTAAGCGACAAGTGATTGATCAGTTGAGAGAGACATTCACCATAGGAGCTCAGAGACTAAGGCCTTCAAATACGTTGGAATAAAATGTTGTATCAAACAAGAATGGCAGCATAGCTCTTGACCAGTTTCAGTATGCAATGACCTTGAAACCAATACCTGTGAGTAGACAACGGGCCTGCGGTGAAGTCTGCAGAGCTGTCTGACTCGGAGAAATCAGAGTATAGAGCTATGATTGGACAGTTAAGCTGGATTGCTACTCACACCAGACCTGACATTTCATTTGAGTGTGTGAGTTAAGTGGGTTACGTTGCAATGCAACAGTGTCAGATTTAATGCGACTCAACAAAGTCATAGAGAGAGTAAAGACTGATAATGTTAAATTGTATGCCAAGGATGAGGAATCTTGAAGAGTGTCACCTCGAGTGTTTTTCCGATGCCTCGTTTGCCAACTTAAAAGGAAAGGAAATGGATACAAGGAGGATTCGTGATTTTCTTACGGATAATGATATGGAGAGATGTCCAGTATTCTGGCAAACAAGAAAAATTAGAAGAAGTTGGTCAAGTCCACCCTATCAGCTGAAACAATGGCGCTTTTGGAATGTGCAGAGACTGCAGTATACCTGGCTAGAATTCTGTGCGAAATTTCTGGATGTATGACATGAAAAATAAAATGTTTCGTTGACAATAAAAGCCTTGTTGACGCTCTTCATTCCTACAAGAATGTGGAAGATAAGAGATGAGAATTTGACATAGCTGTTTTGCGAGACATGCTAGAACGTGGTGAAATTACGGAAGTGGTCTGGGTAGATACATCAACAGCAACTTGCTGATTGTCTGACAAAGAGAGGGGGGCGTCGACCGAGCAGCTACGTGCTGCGGTCAGCAGAGAATGAATGGAGACGACAGCAGTTAAAACTCTCCTTCCAAGACAAAGAAAGAAGGGGGAGAGTGTTAGTGTTTCTGCATATAACGTCAAGATATGCAGCTAAATAAAAGATTTAATTTTGTTATATGTATATTCGTTATACAATCTGTGCGCATGTATCACGTGGTACGTCACGTGACATGCCATGACGTCATCACAAGGAATGTAGGCCGTGAATGATTGGACCTGCGGCAGTCTTCTAGGAACAGCGAGTTAGTAAAGATTGAGTTGGATAGATTTTTGCGTTTAACATCTTCATAGTATATATTTAAACTACACTTCTTGGCAGACCTATAGACAGAAGTGGTGAACAATGACATTCTTTGAAATAATAGATATCAGCATTAGCTCTCACAAAAACAAGAGTCAATGTTCTTTGTTAAGAAGAATCTATTGTCTCTAGAGGTCACATTGACAAAACCTGAGTTTGCATAGAAAATTCCTTGAATGTTGTGTTCATGTGTGCGTTTGTTTCTGTAGGCAGAACCAGTGAGAGAAGTGTCATTTAAAGTAGATTACCTTCCTAACAAGGAGAAAATAAAATGTAAAAATCTCTACGAAGTGTAGATCAGAAATTATGAAATAAATGATGTGTTATTACACAATCGGCTTTGCACAACGAACTTGTTCACTCCATGACGTGGTAGATCGGGAGTGGTTTTACAAGAATGCTCGTTCGTTTGTATTTCACATTTTACCTCCACTATATCATATGAGTTTTGGGGCATTATTCACCAAGCTTGTCCTAGAAGATGGAGGGAGTGTGACAACCACAAGGAACTATTATCATGGACATCAAAGATGAGAGTTGTTGAAACTTTCATTGATGAATTACATCAGATGAGAGTTGTTGAAACTTTCATTGATGAATTCCTTTACAGCATCTCAAACTATTTGAGATGAAATGCAAAGTGGCAGAAAAACCTTTCTTTCTCATGAGACATTCATGAGAAATTATCATTCTGTTTTTGTGCACTTGTTGGTGAAATGTATCACTGTCCTCTTTATGAGATTTGTTATTATTTTGACAAGTGTGTTAATATGGATTGTGTTTCTTTCTGACAGGAACTCTTTTGAATTGTCGCTTTACTGGCATCTGCAAGCTGGATTATTACCTAGTATTGATAATACTTATGGTGCTTAATGTGTTGAAGAGACTAATTGATTTGCTGCATGATTATTCAATTTTGTGGAACTGATATCAGTGTGTGGTGAGAAGTGTCCCTTTTATTTTCTGTTTCACTTGTGGGAATAGTTCAGTTCCAGAAATCTTGTTCTAGACAGTCCGTTTTCTATGTCAAGTTTAACCCTGGATAGGTTAGCAGGGTCAAGCACGACCCGAGGGGTGTTTCAAAAAACATGTTTCTGGGTCGACCTGTGTTCGCCGGTGAAAAGGGATCCTGCTATCTACTTTTCCAGTATAAATAGTTTCTAAATATACCAGAGAAAAAAGCTAGCATTGGTATGCAGAGGTTACTACCCTCGCGCAAGCACCCAAAGGGCGTCGGGTATAAAGTTCAGGGCATGTGAAAGCCACTATTCACAGGTCTCCTGCCATTTAGTCTCTTCCCTCTCAAAAACCCCCACATGGGGTGAGCCGAGTCAACGGTCACACCTACATCGCCCTCGTAGTAATACTGCTAATACCCGACGCGAGCGACATCTGCAATCCTGTTAGAACCCTTTTTTCAGAAGTGACGCGTTTTTTCTTGCTCGATCTTTACCGCTTTTGGTTTGTTTTGTGCGATGGCCTCTTCCAAGATGTCTCCTACACCTAAGTTGAGTACCCCAGTTTATGTTTTTCCACATATTATGAAGTTGCGGACGTTTTATGGCCCGTGGTTCCGTAGAAAGTATTGCGGGAGCAGGGCGTCACCCCTCCATCTTGGGTACCGCGAGCGGGAACGCATAGGTTGGGTACTATGTTTTGTTTATTTACATAATTCGAACTTTCATTTTATATTGACACCAAAGTATCCAATTCCTGTGTTTCTTATTATATATAAGGCGGTCCCCGGGTTACGACGGGGTTCCGTTTCTTAAGACGCGTCGTAACCCGAAAATCGTCGTAAGCCGGAACGACGTTCTTGAAAACATGTCCACATTGGGAAAATTTCAATACTAATTTGCAATTTTTCTTAGGGCGTCTCTAAAATTATCACTAATTTACTTTTTTCATGGTGCAACACTGTGTATTCACAAATTACCTGTATATTTTCATTAAAATACAAGAGAGAGAGAGAGAGAGAGAGAGAGATGAGAGAGAGAGAGAGAGAGAGAGAGAGAGAGAGAAATAACTCCTTAGGTTTCAATAGATTGAAATGAACGTCTGTAGGCAACTTTTTCCCCCTCCCATAAATACATATATTTCTCCAGAGAGAGAGAAGAGAGGACTGTGCAATGAGTTTGTCTGTCTATCAATTCTTTTTGCTGAGAGCGAGAGAGATAAAAGGAAGGAAGAAATAGAAACACCAAATGTATGACAAGTATTCTTGTGGAGAGAGAGAGAGAGAGAGAGAGAGAGAGCGAGAGAGAGAGAGAGAGAGAGAGACGAGAGAGAGAGAGAGAGAGAGAGAGTGAGTTGTCCTTACAGTATTTAAGAGAGAGAAATGGAATGATTATTGTGTTATAAAAATACTCAGATATGAATTTTGTACTTATAGTATTATTATTGGAAAATATTAATGATAAACTTATTACATACACATCCATGAAAATGATCTCATCTCAGAAAAGAGAGAGAGAGAGAGAGAGAGAGAGAGAGAGAGAGAGAGAGACGCCAGAGAGAGAGAGAGAGAGAGAGAGAGAGTTAACCTTAATTAAAAGTGACATGGATAGATTAGTACGTATTGTATTTCTTTAAAATACTATCAACATATGAATTTTGGTAATAACAGTTATTATTATTATTATTAATTATTATATTATTATTATTTGAAAGTATTAAAAACAAATAGTACAAGCAAAGTACATAAAAATCTTGAGTCTCAGTAAATGGAGAGAGAGAGAGAGAGACGATGAGATTGAGAGAGAGAGGAGAGAGAGGAGAGAGAGAGGTGGAGAGAGAGAGAGAGGGGAATAGAGAGAGGAGAGGGGAAAAAAGTCTTCAGGACCACTGATTGCAACACTGCAGCTCTCCCCCAGCTCTTCCCCTTTTGGCTGTCACAGAACATGATATATATCTGACAGTTTTAGTACCGAAAGGTTACAGAAAGACTGGGATTTCCTTCAACAGAGAAGACTGGGATTTCCTTCATTCTTCGATAATTTTTTTAAATATAAGCTAAAATCTTACTAATTCACTATGGTATTTTCTTTAATGAATTGATATTATTGCTGTATAAATTAATATTAATATTTGAAAATAGTAAATCATTTATTTATCATACTAAAAAACATACATCTTTGTAGTATAGAGAGAGAGAGAGAGATTAAATAGTGATTATTTTCTTGGAAAATACAAAGAGAGAGAGAGAGAGAGAAACTGTGCTAAACTATAAAGGATTCTTATCTTATCATAATATGTGTTTTTAAAAGCGTCGTTAAACTCGGAGCGGTTGTAAACCTCTCGGAACAAGCGGTCGTAACCCCAGGGACGGAATTTTTCAAATGAATATTTAAGAAAAAGCGTCGTAACCTCGGAACGTCGTAAGACCGGAACCCGTCGTAAACCCGGGGAAGCCTCCCTGTATACATTTCATTGTAGCAATCTGTTAAAAACAACATAACGTTCACTCCCATGTCTTTTTCGGATAGTTTACTATGGCCCCTAAGCGAAATGACTAGACGTTAAATCAGATAAGGAACACTGTTAGCTTTTCTTTTGCCCCTTAAACTATGGGCGGTACGCAGAATCTTGAACATGTTCTTATTATGTATTAATATATTACCAATTATAGAAAGCAGGCCGTGTGCCCTGCGCAAGTTCAGAGAGCGAGGAGGAGAGTTGGCTTTTTTATAGCGGTTAATATTTTTTTGTTTTTATTTCTATTTACCTAAAGGTTAGCCTGATGGGACCTTAGCGATGAGGGAGAGGAGAGAGCTGGTGGGAGGTCTTTTTCATCTATCTCTCCCTCTTCTCTCTCCTCCTCTCTCTTCTTCTTCCTCTCTTCCTCTCTGCTCCTCTCTCTCTTTCTCGATAGAACTTTTTTCACAATTGCAAATATACAGGGTGGCCACCTCGTACATTACGAAAGGCTCAACTTACGAAAAACTCGAGATAGATACGAAAAGAAAAATACGAGAAATTTTAAAGCTGCTACATACAAAAAGTTTCCAAGATCACATAAAAGGTTGATGCTGTAAAGTCCCAAGATTCGCCCCAGACCACCGGAGAAACAACTTTTACTTAAAAACTCCTGGCGCCACCAACTGAGTAAACTTGCCACCATACCTCCCGCTCTCCCATTGGTTCCTGGATGCTAGTCACCCCCATAAGGGTTCCTGCTCTCCTATTCGGATCAACATCTAACCCCTTTGCTTGCTTCAAGTATTCTATTGGTAAAAGGCGTTGCTGTAAATTGAAAAACTTATTCATGCAATACTTTTGTATCAAAAAGAAAACATTAGGTAAAGATAGAATAAAGAATATGAAATGAATGGATTATTATACTGGTTTCTTTGGTAGTTTCCACAGCTTGAAGAGAGATAATGAAAACTTTATGGGCTTACTGGGTGTAAACAGTGATTGTTGGCGATCGTTTGATACTCGTTAAGTTGCTGGATTGTAAACAGAAGTTTGGGAAGCTTTTCTTTTTGTTTGTTTGTTTTATTTATAGTTAATGGTTACTTAATTAATTATTTGGAAAATGAGTACATGCGATACATTAATAAAAAAAATGTTGAATTAAGAATAAAATAATAAAAATAAATCAGACTGCCAACAAATACGTTATTTTTTAGAAATTCGTCTGTTTTAATATTACGTTACGGTCTGCGTATTATGTTTCATTAATAGCACATATTTCTAAGGTAAAATATTACTAAACATTACCAGAGAAAAAACTAAAATGGGATGTCAAGGAGTATCTGACTCGCTCACCTATATGAAAAAGTGAAACCACTTACCATGGGTCTCGTTACCAATTGAGATCTATCCTTCTACAAAATCCCCCTGCTAGAGAGGGCTGGATGCACAGCCCACACCAGGTAACTACTAAATAACTAGTGCCTCCCAACGTCCAGCACGAGCGCCTCTAGCGGCCATCCTTGGCGATTTTAGAAAGGTCCAAGCTTAGGGCCCAAAGGGAGTGGGAGCAAAAAACAGGGGTGGGATTTCAACTGGGGTTGAAGCAGGCCCTTGCCCAGAAATAGATTTTTTCCTTCGTTCTCAAAATCCCACTTTTTCTGGGTTCAGACCCGTGTCGCTTTCCGGGTGAAAATAGTACCAGAGAAATGGCCACAAAGCTTGGTGGTAAATAAGATAAGAATAAAAGAAGGGAATAAGAAAAAAACAGGAGTATATTAGATTACTATAAATTAAAATACTTTATAATTACAGAAGTTAAAAATAAAATATGTACTTAATATAACCTTATGAAAAGTTTATAGTAACTTAATGATAACTTTACAAATAAACCTTAAAACTAGACAAAAAACAATAGATTCATTTACAGGTGTGAACTAATCCATAGCAAAAAAAAATAAGGAAAACATCACAATTATAGCTCCTTTTTGGGTTGGGCAGCTAAGGCTCTAAAACAGAGTAGAACTTCGGTGGCAGGAATACAGGAAGGCAGGTTAGCGAAAGGAGAATCTGGCAGACAGAGTACATGAGAAAACTGGTTTTTCCCAGCATGCTACTGCTGGAAAAACTTAAGAGGACTCTCAAGGATTCAGGTGTAGTGGCGTCTGAATCACTGTCCGGCGATTCCCAGCCTGGTGTACTTCAGATCAATCCAAAAATCATATGTTGGAAACTAATCATGGACTTTGGGGAAACGAATCTGGGTTGGCTTTTTGTTAAAAAGTTACAAGATTCTGTTGCCTAATTCCTTTTAAGGAAATTAAGGCGAAAACAGGGCGGTCCCGGGTTACGACGGTTTTCCGGCTTAACCGGGACGTTCAATAGGTTACGACGCTTTTTTCTGAAATATTCAATGGCGAAAAATCCGTCCTGGGCGTTACGACGGCTTCTGTTCCGAGGTTACGACGCGGCCGGCTGCTTCCGACGCTCCGACGTTAAACGACGCTTTTAAAAAACGCTTACTATGATAAAAAATCCTTTATAGTTTAGCACAGTATCTTAATCCTCTTCACGCCGATTGGACGATTTTCACGTCGGACAATTTTTTGTCTCCTGGTGTGACCAGATCTGGACGTATTTACGTCGACTTACAAAAGTTTTTTTTGTTTTTAATTTGCGGAAAAAGAAAATATACTTATAGGGCCTACCAGGACTAACCACTTTTGAATCACGCGGCCTTGGGGGATGCTGGGAACTTCACGGCGATCAAGGTTGTTGTTTTGTTTACAATCGTTACGCAGGCCGCGAAATTTCTTTTTCTTGCCAGCCCAACTTAAAAAGTATCTGTGGACACCATCCTCAGGAAATATTTCGTCACTTTGACATAATTTTTGTACCACCATTGTAAAATTAGCCGTTAACAAGAAGTATTATATATGAAAAATGTGCTAATTTTTATGTAGAATAAAATAAAACAAAAAAATACTCATGATTGTGTAAGCTTTTATCAGTTTTGAGATATTTTCCTTCATATAAAATAATAACGGTTAAGTGCCAAAATTTAAATTTCAACCTTACAGTCAACTTTGGGACTCTACCGAAATTGGTTGGTGAAAAATTGAAAAACGCCAATTGTAAGAACTAAAACTCTTAACATTTTAGTAATATTTAATCAATTACCTTAATTTTGCAAACTAATTGGAAGTCTCTAGCACAATATTTTCGATTTATGGTGAATTTTATGGAAAAAAACTTTTTTCCGCCTTACGTGGCCGCGCGGAGGTAACTCTTCCGGAAAAAAAAATCATATATGCGATTGTGGGTTGTAACTGTTTGCCACCATTTTAAAATTAGCCGTTATATAAAGTTTTCATATAATGGAAATGTGCTGCAATTTCATGGCACAAATACAACTAAAAACAACCCATGGTTGTAGCTTTGTTTTATCAGTTTTGATGATTATTTTCATATAAATAACGGATAATTAATTGCCTAAAATTTCAACCTTCGGTTCAACTTTGACCTCTTACCGAAATGGTTTAAAAAAACGCAAATTGTCAAGCTAAAACTCTTATATTGTAGTCTAGTTTCAAGCATTTACCTTCATTTTACAACAAATTGGAAGTCTCTAGCAACCAAAATTTCGATTTATGGTGAATTTATGAACAAAAATAACATTTTCTTTACGTTCCGCGCAGTAACCTTCTCCGAAAAAATCATACGTGGCCGATTGGTGGTAATGTTTGCACCATTTTGTTAAATTTAGACTGTTTACATAAATTCTTTTATATATGGACAATGTGCGCAATTTTCAATGTAGAATACAACAATAAAATTAATTGAAGGTTGTAGGCTTTCAGCTTTTCTCATTTTTGTTTGAAATATTTTGCCATATTAAATCACGAATAAATAGGGAAAAAAAAAACCCAAAGTTCGGTCAAACTTTGGACTCTACCGGAAAATGGGTCGAAATAAAAAACGCCAAATTGTAAGCTAAAAACCCTCTTACCAGTCCTAGGGGGGTCAAAATATTCCAGTCATTTATTTCTTCATCTTGAAACAAATTCGAAAAGTCCTCTAGCAACAAATTTATTGAATTTATGGTGAATTTAAACAAAAAATCTTTCCTTCCCTACCGGGTGCCGTGGATTCTCCGCCACAAATCTCCGAAATGCCGTACGTTTCCCCATTCTCGGAATATTTGCTCCAATTTCATATTCCGGCAGTTTCATTTAGAGTTTTAATATTATGAAAATGTTGCAAAATGTTCATGTAGAATCAAAATGAAAAATATTTGAAGGTTGGTAAGCTTTTTTCTTATTTCCGAAAACTAATTGGCATATTAAAAATAAAAATAATATATAAAAAATTAAAAAATTGGACATTCGGTCAACTTTAACTCGTCGATATGGTCAAAAAAAACTGCCAATTGTAAGCTAAAATACTCTTAACAGTATAGTAAAATTCAATTGCAATGATTTGTCTTCATTTTGAAAGAAAGGAAATTGGAAGTCTCTAGGGACAATAATTAGATTTATGGTGAATTTTTGAAAAAAAATATTTATGGTTCCTGCAAGTTACGAATTCATGCCTTATTTTATTGTGATAATATTTTACTCTGTGTTGCTTTTGATCGTTTTACAATGGTGTTATATAACAAAAACATGATCGCAATTTAGTGTACATTACAACGAAAAAAAAAGTAACTTGTTACCTCTAAACTGTTTGTGCAACCAGCGTTGATTTGTTGAATACAATCATATGTGAAATTTCGTTTTTCGCGCTATATATATCGCATTATTTTCTTATAATGATAATGATAAGTTTTTTTCATTTCTGATGGTTGGACATACTTAAACTTCAGGGCAAATGACAAAAAAAAAGGTAGCCAAAAAAGGAATCGAACTCTTAATCTTGAAAACTAAGCGCGCTGTGATTTTTTTGAAAAAAATGATATTGTTATGGATACAATAAATTCTTTTATACAATACTTACCTGGCCAGATCAGATTATAATTACTTAGCTATTTTGTTGACTCCGTCGTCCGACAGAACATTTCTGAATTTTCGCGTCACCACGCTACCTGTAGGTTCAGGTGATCTACTTGAACCTGGCCGCTGGGAGGTGGCAGGACTAAGGAACCACATCCCCATGTTCTATCATATTTTTTCATTACCACCTGTCTACCTGAGGGGAGATAGGGTGGGTATAAATTTTGTGTATATATCTGCCAGGTAATAGTATGTATAAAAACTTGTATTGTATCATAACCAATATCTCTTTTTATACATTTGTCAAACTTTACCTGTCGAGATATATAGCTTAGCTGATTCACACCATTGGCAAGGTGGGAAAGCGACAGCCTAAAATTCTAGAATCAAAAACAGGAAATCACAAACTATCGTTCGGTAGGGTAATAAATAAATAAAAACCTTTGGTTGCCCTACCCTGTTTTAGGACTGAAGACTTCATGAAATACAATTCCAGGAAGTCTTAGACAGTCTCAAGCAGCATCAGCGAAGATATTGATCTATGGCTAAAGGAGTTCTTGGGTTTGGTTCTGCCAAAAGGGGTGGTCTACCCGCTACTTGGGTAGATCCTGGAAGGAGGACTACGTCAATCGGGTGCTTATCCACTTACTTGACAAGAACCTTTATACAAGGAAGAGCAAAACAACATCGATTCCCGATCAACCTACAAAACCTATCCATGTTAGCTTCTAAGAATTGCAAGACGGTTATCCCCTAACCTTTCTGCAAACGAAACCAAACAAACTCGAAACACAAACATTCGTTTAACAGTAAAAG
Organism: Macrobrachium nipponense; assembly: GCF_015104395.2. Classification (NCBI taxonomy): domain Eukaryota; kingdom Metazoa; phylum Arthropoda; class Malacostraca; order Decapoda; family Palaemonidae; genus Macrobrachium; species Macrobrachium nipponense. Next base: position 47,316,890 of record NC_061090.1, read on the forward strand.
TAACAAAAATCTAAAAAATAAAAATAAAAAATAAAATGTTTGTACAATCTATTCCAGTTAAGAACGTCATCTTGATTCCCCCCACTGATCCAAGCTCGGACGTCCGTTGCGCCAGCAAAGCATACTAATTCAGCTAGAAAAAACCAACCAACCTCGTCTCACAAGGTAGATTCTATGTACTATCAAAAATTTGAAACAAATAACAAATTTTTTCTAAGGAATTCGTTATGTGCTCCCAGCCCCAGCACTTGTATCTGGCCTGATACCAAAAGGACCCAGAGAGAAAACACTTTTGTCATATGTTGCTTTAACGTTTTTCCCCCCCCCCCCCCCTTTTTTGAGATAGTGCGATGCGGAAAACCACTGAATTACAACCTCCAGTTCTAAGTCGCATCCACAATTGCTTTTAAAGACATGTTCTTCTGAAATGCTAATGAAGTGGCTACCGCTCTAACCTCATGAGCCTTCACTCGGGGAGAGTCCACATGTAAAAGAGTCTTGCAGTGGGCAGTCAATTATGAGCATCCGTAAAATAATGCACTCCTCAAAACAAAGAATGTGAATGCATTTTTTGTTGGACATGGGTCTACTAGGATCCCTAACTGGCGCACCACAGGCTTTGTTTTACATCCGTTTAGTTCATTCTTCTTCTTTAAATAGAACTTCAAAGCTCTAACCGGACATAAAGATCTTTTCTAATTCCTCCTCCTACTAGATTTGAAAGTACCTTTTAACTTTCAAAAAACTCTTTGGCCAGGGTTTAGAGGGGTTTCTCGTTCTTAGCCAGGGAAACAGAGTCTGGAAAGAACAAAATTGCCGCATCACTCTTAAATCCTATCCGGAAGGAATCTAGAGCTGTGGTATTTCCACTAATTTCTTCTTCGTCAGTCGCTAACAGATCAAACAAGAAAATAAACATTTCTCGTTAGATCTCTAAACGAACGCGTTTGAGAGGAGGTTCAAATCTCGACTAGATGATAGAAATAGAAATCTCAAAAACTACATCTAGGTTCCAGCTTCGGAGGGTTGCGAGGAAGAAAGGTTTTTGGAAAAGGTTTTTGAGGTTTCAAAAGATCTTAATAAGGATCGTGGCGGTTCTTTATCTTTCTGCAAATTCTCAAACCTCTGTTTCGAAATACCCGGCCGGAAAGCATACTTCGGATAACCATTTAATGGTTTAAATGGTAAGAAACTGGATAATTTTGATTCTTCCCTAACGGAAAATCAAGAAATCAGCTAATGTTGGTCACAGAGGCTATCGGAAGAGGACAGTTATTCTTGTCCTAACACCATCTTTCTAAAATACAATCCATTTTGATTGGTAGACCCGAATAGTTGAAGAGTCTACCGGGACCCTAGCAATGCTTTGAAGCTTTGCTTTGAAAAGTCCTCTCGCTTGTGAAAGTCTTTCGCTAGTCGAAAGGCAGTCAGAGCGAGAGCGGGGAGGTTTTGATGGTTAAACTCTCGAAATGGGGTTGTTTTGAGAAAGATTGCTCTCCTGTGTGGAAAGAGATCTTGGGAAGTCCCACTGTTCCAATTCCTGTACCTTCTGGTGAAACAATCTTGCGGAACGGCCAAACAAGGGAAGCGATGAGTTTGTGTAGGTCCTCGTACCCTCTTGATGCCGGCAAAACTTTCTTAAACCAACCACTCCTAAAACATTTGGAACAGGGGGGAAATGCGGTAGGCAATCTAGGCCATGACCAGTCCCAGTAGCATGGCTGTTCCAACCGCTACGCTCTCGGCGGTTCTTCCTCACTAAGGAGCAAAAGTTCTCTATCCTTCTGGTATAGGTAGGTGGCCGAACTAGGTCTATATGTGGACTGCCCCAACAGGGGACCACAGCGCTTGACACACCTGAATGTGGAAGGGTCCATTTCTGTGGGGGCGAAACTTGGTTTAACCTGCTTAGCCTGTCTGCTTGTGATGTTTTCTCTCCTTTCACGAATCTTGGTGAGAAGAGTTCCACGTTTCTTTTCTTTTGCCCCAATACAAACAAGCTCTTTCGTAATATGGAACAGAGAAAGAGAGTGGAAGTTCCCCCCCCCTTTGGTTTCTCGATATAGGCCAACGCTGTGGGTGTTGTCCCGAGTTGACCTGTACCACTTGACCTAACAACCTGTCTATGGTCTCGAAGGCTTTTAGAGCTAGAAGAACGGTGCAAATAAAGTAAAAGCTTTTTGGGAGCAGTTTTATATGCCAGTTCTAAGCTGATCCTTCCTCCATGGCCTGCCTGATTTCTTTTAATTTTGTCCCTAGAGTTACGCTACCCCATCCCTTCCTGATTGAAGCGTCTTCTAGGAGAACAAGATTAGGGTGTGGGTTTGGGTCCGAACCTTCCTTAGAAGAGAAGCCCCTCGTTCTTTCTAAGGGAAAAAAAATCCACCACTTCAGATGATTCTTTACTTCCAGGAGGAATACTGAAAAGCTGTCCGAAAGCTCGTACCGTTCTTCCAACTCCAAATTCTTCTTAAGGAAGAATTGAAGCAGGGCGAAGGTGGAGGTCTTCCTAGCGAAATGAAACTGTTCTAGTGAGGAAAGGGTTCCCAGAAGGACTTGACCCACTCCCCTCACCGAAAACTACAGTTTTTCCTTTTTCTCTAGGAAAGCTCGAGATTTGTTGTAATCCCCACGAGCAATCCTTTCCTGGGACGGAAAAGCCGAAAAACCGAAAACCCCGAGAATCCATCCGAACCCCAAATAGGACTAAGTTTCTGACTGGGATCATCTGCGATTTCCTCGAGGTTCACGAGTAATCCTAACGTCTTTGCTAGGTTTACAAAGTAGACTGTAGGTCCTCCAAAACACCGTTTTTCTCTGACTTGGCCCGGATTAGCCTCCAATCGTCGAGGATTACATTGGAGATGCGTATCCCTTCTAAATGAAGCCATTTGGTGGCCACGTTCCGCATCAGATACGTAAATACCATGAGGGATGCGGTCGAATAGGCCGAAGCACAAGGCCCCTGAATTGGAAGATTTGTCCTTGAACAACAAATCTTCGAGATATTTCTTGACGATGGGTGAATCGGAAACATGAAAGTAAGCATTCCTGAAGGTTCCAGGGATACCCATCCAATCTCCCTGACGTAGGGGAATAGGGTACAGAACTTGGAAGCTGAAGTCCTCCATGGAGGAACTTCTTTTTCTCCACGTACCTGTTCAGGACGCTTACAATCTGGAGGACGGGTTCTCCATCCCCCCGAACCCCGAAGCCTTGGAATCCCAAGAAAAAGGCGGTTGTAAAACCCGGGGAGAAAGGACTTTGCACTAGCTCTATAGCATTTTCTTGTCCCTCATCGACAACCAAACCGTCTGAAGGAGAGTCTCGCTTTCAGCTCCAGGTTCCTTTGTAACTCGTCGACAAAATCCTTTTGGAGATGTTGCCAAAGGGAGGTCTGTTCTACGAACGGGAAATGCATGTACCCCTTCTGTAGGACAGAACAGTAGTCCAAAGGGATCTGGCTTCTCTTACGGAACCAGGCATCCAGAAAGTATTGAAGTCTGGCCCCTACCTGTAGCTTGGGAGGACATGGCTGCTCTTTGCCTTTTTCTTTTTAAAAGAGCGGAAGGAAGACCTCCCTAGCTTGGTCGAAGGGTAGCTTCTCTCCGAAGTTAGATCGAGTTTGAAGGGGCTCCACGAAAAGGGACACCACTGGAGTCCTAGCCCACCTTTCTTCTGAGTTCTTAACTGGCAGGTTCTACTTTACTTTGTAGATGTACAAGGAAGGTCCTGCGTTAGCCTTTTCCGTAACCAAGGATCCCCTCGCAACATCCTTCACTAAAGATTGAATGGAAACATGATGTTCTGGACCCCTGAGGTTAGCGTAATAATAAAAATCTGGGTACCTCTTTGATCGGAATTGTAGAAACATTCCTTTTCGTTAGGCGAAGGAAACTGTAAATAGATCTTTTGTTCTTCAACACATCCTCAGATCCAAAAAAGAGCCCGCCCGCCAACTCACCAGAACCAATCTTGCACAGCCTTATCCAATGCAAGATAGGAACACTGGTGCAAAGTTCTGGAGATCTAAAAAATGAAAAATCTGGCTTCACTCGTCTTCTTCTAGCCAGCACCCCAAGAGAACCAATCCAAGAAGTTGAATTACCCCTCTAAGACCGTGAAAAATTCCCTTAAGGTGATGATCTAAAACTCCCGACATTACCCTCTCGGGATGCCTGAGCCTTTGCTGAATTGAGAGGACTGTCTTCTCACAGACTCTACAAGGACTCGATGAAAATTCTGAAATCTGCCGACGAAGGGAAAGCATTCAAATCCCCATCGCCTTTCTTTCTGTTTATACCAAATGGCCCTTTTCCCCTTTGTCCCAGTTTGGAGGTTTGGAGGGAGGAGAGCAATAAAACCGCTTTCTCAAAAGTTTCCTTTTTTGTAAAATAAAGGCCCCTGAATCTAAAGGACTAGGATGGGCATTTCTTCATGAGATCGCCGGTTTCCATCTTTAAAGAAAAGCCGAGGATTTCGGGGTTTTTGTGCTCGAAAACAGAGGATTCTCGGCAGAAGGTGGAGGCATGCAGGACTGAGGAGCCCAAAAAAACAAAACAAACAAAAAAAAAAAGAAAAAAAAAACAAAAAAAAAACTATAAAAAAAATTTAAAAAAAATTACAAAAAAAATAGATTCGGTCTAAACAATGAATCCGCAAAAACTCCTCTAGAAAGTAACGAAGGCTAAAACTGTATAATTGGTGAAAGTCCCTCGCCTTATATTGAAAGTTGAAAATTCCTCAATCAAATAAATCTTTCCAGGTTCCATGGTTTTTAGAATGGATGATCGCTCTTTCCTGCACCGATTCTCTATCAAGGAGGAAAGAAGCCGCTCCCGTGGGAGGCAGTTCCATGCTTCTTGCTGGCGTCAACCGCCTTAGGAAGAGTCCTCGCGGCTTGCCTGACCGGACTCTTCTCCTGAGAGGCGTCCTTCTGCTTCTTCGTTGACGTCCTCGCGACCTCGAAGCGTCCTCGGCTTTCTGCCTCGTGCCTCGCTCCTGGGCGAGGGCGTCAATGCTTCTGGCTGGCGGTCAAACCGCCTTTGGAGCGTACCTGATCGCGTTGCCATTGACGGGACTCTCTCCTGAGAGGTTGTCCTGGCTTTTGTTGAACACGTCTCGCGCCTCCGTTAGGTCGTGGGGCCTGGCTTACCTTGCCTGGATCCATCGTTTACCTGGGCGGAGGGCGTTCATGCTTGCTTTGGATGGCCATGGACGCGGACCTATTCTTGACGCTCGCGCCTGCTGACGTTTTCACGTCTCGCAAAAAACTCGACGATCCTTGTTCTCGGGGTCTCGTGCCTGCGTTTGACAGGAGAACGGATCCTGCTCGGCGTCTTATGCAAGGCTGATGAATAGATTCCAAATCAGGGAAGGAAGACCAAAATAACTTATGGCGAGTCTGAAACCCTCGATAGCCTAGACATTCTTAATAGGCAGGAAATCGTTCTTTCCTTTCTGGGGAGGGTCTTTATTACAGAAACTCCCACAACGAGAAGTGTGGAATCCTGCATTTAGTGCGAATGGATTCTTTTAGTCTCGTTCATTATTGTCTACCCTCGGTTGTTTAATTTTACTGGATGGTCCTCCTCTTGAAAACGCCTCGGACTAGAAAGTCAATCCTGGGTTCATCCAAACGTTCTTTCTTAACGGGGGTGGCGAAGAAAGATCCGCCGATCCCCCTCCACCCACTCTTTTAGGCGTGAGGAATTCCCTCCGAGGAGGCGAGGAAACAACTCACGCAGAAACGCTTTTCTTCTGTTAAACGTTCTCTGGACATTCTGTGGCGATACAGGAAAATGCCGAAGGGACGGTTTCGGACTGCTGGGGATCCTCCACAACCATCCTTACGGCTTTCGACATTCCTTCTCCTCTGGGGTGTTGGAGCTTGGAAACGAGGGTCTAGGACCTGGGAGCGTTTGTGAAGACAATCACGACGCCCCCCCTCCACTCACTGGGGGACCACTTAATATCAACTATCCACATCACTATAATTACACATGCTTACCGTTCATAGGCCGCCATTTTGGTTTTCCTCCATTTTCGAAGAGCGGGCTTTAAGATTCGCTATCTCAGGATGAGGCCGAATCTGTGTGTTCTAATAAAGGAGCAGGTACATTAGATGGGGCAGTAAAAGGAAGAAGGAGGGAGGAATGCAAGAAAAAATCAAAAAAGAGGGTTATTATTCCTAACTAAATAAACCCCTGCTAGAACTAGATAAAAGGTTTGGAACAGGAAAGACCTCCTTCCACCCTGTTTCTTTCTAACTTCTTTCACGTATTGAGGTTTAGGAGATTTCCAATTCTTCCTCACTCAAAATCCTTGCATTCATTACAAGTATTACCAACAAGAACACTTAATACCATCCTGCATTTCCATGCAAATTAGTTATGAGGGATCAATTGATGCCTTCGGCATCCTAACTTTTACAACCGCCATTAACACACATTCTCTCACAATTTCCAGAATCAGAAATCATTAATGTTGAACCAATCCAAATCAAAATTTCCAAAAACAAAAACGGTCCACAATCGCGTATGCCAGGTACAATCAATGCAAATACGTCACCGAGAAGTCCAAACGAAGATTCAATTGCGATGCAAAATACTGAATCCAGCCGGAGATACCCACAAACAGAATGTTGCCAGTATGGCCGACAAGAAAAAAATATGGATAGAACCATAGGGGATGGTTCCTAGTCCTGCCACCCAGCGGCAGGTAAGTAGAATCACATGACCTCACAGGTTAGCGTTCAGTGCGGCGAAAATTTCGAATTTCTGTCGGACGACGGAGGTCAAATAGACTAAGTTATATATCTGACAGGTAAGTTAAAATGTCTAAAAATATTTTTTCCGGCGTTTCAGCGCTCACTCTGAAAACACCCCTCCGGCACTACAGGGAGACAAATTTGTTTTTTACCGCCTTCGGCGTAAAGGGGAGGGTTATAAAAATAAGTTTCTATGGTTAAGATTACAACAAAAATTTTGATGGTTATGATGATTTTCGACCCACTTTTTTTTTATGTAATTATTTTTCTATGTTTTTTAGTGACGCCTCATATTGCAGAACTAGTTTTTACCGAATGCTGCAATGAATACTCATAGCGTTGCTGGGTGTGCGCAAAGTTTACATATAAACAGTCCAAAAGCGCAAATAATGAAAAAAATCATTAGCTTGGTTCCAGTAAATAATAACCAAAAAAACAAAGAAAACGAAGTTTCTGGTTGAGATTACAACGGCCAAATTCCAAGTATCCAAAAGAGAGACATTATCCAGGTAATGTGATCAGAGAAGAAGAGGAGAAGAGAGATTGGAGATGATGGATGAGGGACTGAGAGAGGACGAAGCACGAGGATTTTGGGCACGAGAGAGACCGAGAGCGAGGAGACGAGAGAGGCGTCTTGTCCGACGCTCCGAGTTAAGGAACAGAGAAGTGTTCGTTTCAATTAAAACGGGCCCTCTGACTCATGCCAGTAAAATGTTTTGTTGATACTAAATAATAAATAGCCTATTTAAAGATACATTTACGTTTAATTAGTCTTATATGATTACGTAAATAGTAACAATCAAACTGGTTCTTGTAGCCCTCAAGATTTGGCAAAATCGAAGTATCCGAAGAGGAGACATTATCCAGTAAACTGGAACCTTGACATACGGGGAATTTTTAATTTGTTTCCGTTACCATCGTCGTATATCAAAAACAGTTGGTATCTCAAAGCATTTTTTGTCCCTTTCCCATTTTAAAAAATAATGTAATATGTATTAATCCAGGTTCTAGGCGTTATGAAACCCACACCTAAACAGCTAAATTACATATAATATACACCAATTTATACACAAAATAAACAAGTAAAACTAACACAACAATGATAAAATAAACATAGCAATGTGATAAAATTGCTAATAAATGTTAATAAAATCAATAAAAAAAGAAAGGAATTTTACGTTAACCACAACAAAAGATGAATGAGGCGCCAGCAGGGGAGGAGGTAGGGGAAGGGTGGCAGGGAAACGATTTGTTTCTCTTTTTATTTACGTATGGTACACTAATAACTACGTAGTAAAACAACAACAAATGAAATAACATTGCTTAAACTAAATTTTTTTAATTTTATTTTTTTTAATCAGTTCGTAGTTTAGAAATTAATGGTGATGCCTTTGGAAGGTTTTTATAAGACTTCCCACTCTGCTTTGATGATCCGTGGATATGTGAAAGGATTTCAACCATTACTCGTTTGCCAAAATACGACGATACGAACGCCACGTTCTCATGCCTTTGCTAATAATTTCATGGTTTTGCTTTTCCATCGAAAATCATTTTGTTCTTGGGTTTTTTCTTATCACCTGCTTTGTCTTTAGCTTTGTAATGTGTACCCATGGTTAATAATAAAATAGACAAAAAATCAACACGAAAAAAAATAAGGCGCAAATACAACGAACTAAACAACGTGGTCAACCCAAAATTTTTCTTTTTTTTGCCCAGCACCAAAAAACAAAAAACAGGGACTCTGAACGCCCATTTTATCGGTCCGCCTCTAATACAACTAACACTCATTGTTGCTGTATATCCAAAGCTTTATATTTTGCGCCAAATTTTCCTGTTGTATCTCAAAAAAACATTTCGTATATTAGGGTCAAGTCGTATGGTCAAGGTTTTTCCAGTTGTAATTTGTCATAGGAGGAGAGGAGAGAGGAGAGAGAGAGAGAGAGACATGAGAGACGAGAGAGGAGAGAGATGAGAGAGAGACGAGGAGAGAGAGAGAGAGAAAGGGCCGCTTGGCGGCAGGGCAAACAATTGGGTTCTCGGGGGGGATTGGACGTAACGTTTAATTTTTCTGAACAGATAGGACAGAGAAGTGTTCGTTGTTCATTAAACGGCCTCTGGCACTCATGCAGGGAAAAGGAAATGTTTGTTCGATACTAATATATAAGCCTTATTTAAAAGAATACGTTTACTTTAATTAGTCTCTATGATAGTTAAAATAGTAATCAGCTTTTGTTCTGTAGCCCTCAAGATTTGGCAAAAATCCATCCAGGTTGAATACATAAAACTTCAAGAATGTAGTTTTTAGTGTCACCAGAGGATTTAACAATCGTTTTTACCTTCAAGAATACCAGCATTCTTTTATGGTGAAAATAACTCCAGGTTGTACATAAAAACTTTACAGGGGAAACAACATGTAGTGTAATCCAAAGGGATTTACAAGTAAGGTTTTTATAACCTTTTTATTAGTTTAAGACATATTTCAAGCGTTCCGTTGCCGGCCTTACGACGATTTTCGGCTTACGGAACTCTGCGTCTCAAGGAATGGAACCCCCACCGTCGCTAACCCGGGGCGGGAATGCCCTTCGTAGTGCCACCTTTTCCCCTCATAAATAAGGGGGCATGAGGGATCTAGTAGATGGTCCTGGAAAGATAGGCTCGTAAGGTCGGTAAACTGGTGACCATTAAAGAGGGGTCTTGAGGAAAGAGGAAGGATCTCCAAGGGGGCCCCCACCTCATTGAATGGATCCTTCGTTTTTGGCCTCAAAAAATTTACGATCTGGAGAAGAGAGCCTTCTCCCTGATGGAAGAAAATTTCGAATATGGCCCGAATCTCTAGGAAAGGAAGCCGACAGTTCAGATACCCTGGCTACCTGAGTGCCAGATTTAAAAATAAGGAAATAAATGTTTTTCCAATTAGGAGGGTTTGTATATGCCCAGATCATTATCAGTATCTGAAGCCAGTTTGAGAACATCATTTAAGAACATGAAACTGAGCTAGGTCTCTGTTGGTCTGAGCCTAGCACAACGCTCTAGGAATAGACGAGAAATAGGAATCTGTTAAGTCTATTTTAAAACCAAATTGAAATATTTTCTTTAGAGCTGACTTATTGGTAGTAATAGTACTGCCTGCTAAACCTTTTTCAAATAAGGATCTGAAGAAGGAGATAGCCAGGTTGGTAGTCATAGTTCGAGATTCTGTTTCCCTCAGAAAATTGGCTAGTTTCTTAACAGCTGCATCATACTGACGTAGGGTCGATTATCTTTTATCCGATTCTAGGAAAAGGATGTTTTGAGGATCAATGTCTGCATCTCTTTTAGCCTCGAACTTCATGAAGTCCATAAAGTTAGGGTTTTGAGAATTCCTGAGGAAGCGAACAAAGTCCTCATTTGTACTGGTTGAGATAGCTTGGGATTGGGAATCCGTTGAGGTCGGCGACCCAATTCCAGTAGAAGTGGGAACCAGTTGCTCTTGGGCCAATCGGGGGCTACTAGAGCAACTTGTCCCTTGAAAGTCCTGAGTTCGTTCAGAACTTTCAGAAGATGATTCACTGGAGGAAAGATGTACACTTTCTTCCACTGATTCCAATCTATGGCCATGGCATCTGTGGCATAAGCCAGAGGGTCCAGGTTGGGGGCCACATAGCACGGGAGCTTGTGGTTCGACTGTGAAGCGAAAAGATCCACTTGGAGTCCTGGAACCTTTTGGCATATCCACTGGAATGAACGCCTGTCCAGAGACCACTCCGACTCTAGAGGAACTGAACGAGACAAGGCATCTGCTATCACGTTCCTTACCCCCGCTAGGTGAGTGGAGGATAGGTGCCATTTGTACCTGGCTGCTAGTGACAAAATGGCTATCATGACGTGGTTCACATGGCTTGATTTGGATCCTCCTCTGTTGATGCAGTGTACTACTACTGCGCTGTCTAATACCAGCTTGATATGAGATTTCTTGGCTGGTAGGAGTCTCTTCAGCGTGAGGAACACTGCCATAGCTTCTAATACATTGTTGTGAAACTGGTGGAACTGAGAGGACCAAGTCCCCTGTACTTTTTTGAACTGAGAGTACCCTCCCCAACCGCTTAGTGAAGCATCCGTGTGGATAACTAATGCCAGAGGGGGAAATTGAAGAGGAATTGATTTTGATAGATTCTTGACCTCCGCCCAGGGGAGGAGTCGTTTGCAAAGAATCGGCGGGATGACTGACAATTTGTCCTGAGACTTGTTGTTTGTTCTCGAGCGCCAGACCCGGTTTATGTCTTTTAGTTTTGCCTTCAGTAGAACGTCTGTCACTGAGGCAAATTGGAGAGAACCTAGGATTCTTTCCTGGCTTCTCCTTGATGTTTGTTTGCATTTGAGGAATTGTTTTGTTGCTTTGGTTATTTCTTTCCTTTTGGCCGACGGAATTGATAGAGTATGGGAATTTAGATCCCATTGAATGCCGAGCCACTGAAAGCGGGAGTCCGGCGTCAGCCTGGACTTGATCTTGTTTATTTGGAACCCCAGATGTTCCAGAAACTGTATTACTTTGACCGTTGCTTTGCGGCATTCTTCGATGGTTGTTGCCCAACCGAGCCAATCGTCCAGATACACGACTACCATTATCCCCCCGAGACCTTAGTTGTTGAACTACTGTCTCCACCTTGGGGGCCACGTTCAACCCGAAGGCCATTACTTTGAAGGAGAATGCCTGGTTCCCTAGTCTGAAACCTAGGTACACGCGGAAGTGTCTTGCCACTGGGATATGATAATATGCGTCTGTAAGATCGATAGAGGTGGTGACGGCCCCACGAGGAAGTAAGGTCCGCACCTGCGAGATAGTCAGCATTTTTAACTTGTCGCAACGAATGAATAAGTTTAGACGGGACAAGTCTAACATTATTCTTCGTTTGGTTGAGCCTTTCTTTGGCACGTTGAACAAGCGACCTTGAAACTTTAAATGCCTGACTTCTGACACTACTCCTTTCTGAAGGAGTTCTTGAGCATACTCCGTCAATTCCGATGTCGGCCATTGAAGGAAGGTCTTGGATGGAGGAGGACCTTTGATCCAGCTCCATCCCAGTCCTTTGGACACAATACTTTGTGCCCAATTGCTGAACCCCCATCTGTGGCAATAGAGGAACAGTCTCCCTCCTACCTGAGGGGTCTCACTGACTTGGGGCAGGTCGCGACCCGCGTCCCCCTCGGAAGTGTTTGCCTCAGCTAGGTGTTCTTCCACCACCTCTTTGGCGAAATGCACCTCTAGCCCTCCTACTGCCCCTTCCAAACCTGTTAAAAGGTTGGAAAGCTTGGCCTTCAAAAACTGGATTAAAGGCCGGGGATACTGCGAAAGAGGTAGAGGGCTGACTCTGGGGAGTCAATAGGAGGAATTGTTGCAATTGGTTCTTCGAAGTGGAGGGTTGTGCCACCTGAGAGACTGGCACTGCCTGTACTACCTGTTGCTGTTGGGTAGCCTGGAAAGGCTGGAATTTCCTTGGCTTTTTCAACTTTTTAGAAGAGGAAGTTGATTCAGGTTTCCTCTTGCTCGAAAGTCCCCAACGGACCTTAAGACTTTGATTAAGTCTTGTCGCCTCGTGCTGAACCGAGTTGACTATTGACTCCGGGAAGAGGTCAGCACTCCAAATGGAAGCCGCTAGCAACTTATTTGGTTCGTGGCGAATGGTAGCCTCTTGCAGGACGTGTTTCCTGCAATTGAGTCTTGCAATCGCGAAGTCATAAAGGTCACATTGCACTGTGTGGATCTGTGACTTAGCAATTAGCTTGAAAAGAGGTTCATTGCCGTAAGTCACGGCCAAAACCTCTGTCATTACCAGGGTATTTAGGGACCTTCCTAACCTGGTCCTAGCGTCAAATTCGGCCTGTATGAGATTGTCTGGGAGCCTGGGGAGCCTTTCGCTAAATTGTGTTACTGCACAATCTGGCTTGAGTTTCCCTACTGTAAAGGTAGCTGGGAGATCTGCCCAAAGATCTTCGGTGCCTGGGAGGAGGAGAGACGTGGGCTCCGTTTCTCGGAGTTGGGGCATGGGCTCATCCCTTATAGCAGCCTGAAGAGTTAACTCTGCAACATTTGTGGTGAACGGAATGGGGGTTTCTCCGTCAACCACAAAGATAGTAAAGGGGCTCTTAAAGGCTTGCATCTTGGTATTGGTGCATTCCCAGTCCTCTAGGTTCCTCAGCCAATCTCTCTGAGCCTGATCACAGCTGAAAATGACCGTTTCCTTAGGTATTCTGTCCTCCCTCCTCATCGCTATCTCCGTAAGACGGGCGTAACCAATGAAGGGGGCTGCAGGTCAGCAGGGTGGAACTCGAAGTCCTCAAGCCTTCGAGTACCACAGTCCCCCAACGTTAGCATTCCGTCCTTAAAGGGGGCATAAGACAAGACCCTCCAGGGATTGCTCGCCGTATAAGGAGGGAGGGTGTTGTAGTCCGGCATGGCTTGCGCCGCCATACCGGGCTGTGGGAGAACTGCTGATGGGTTCTCCCAGAGACCTGCCATCAGGTTCTCCTGGTTGGTCAGCCTTTCCGAAATGTTTCGGATCGACTGGCCCGACTAAGTTCCCGACAATGTTCCCCATTTGCTGCATGATATTTGCAGTAAATGCTTCCGTGTTGAAGGGGCTAGGTTCCTTTATCACGGCAGGAGTCTTGGGGCGTGTCCCCTTAGAGGTCGAACGCTCAGGATCCGCAGGTAGCCGAGCCTTGTCCCTTGAGGACTTGCCTCTGGACCCTTTGAAGTGAGAAGAGGTAGACTTAGACTTCTCTGCTCCGGGATGGTGAGCCTGAGACTTATGAGAAGATGTGGACGTTGTCTTTTTAGACAGCGTCTTCTCCAGGGTCTAGTTTCACGCTTCCATTTTAAATTAGGGATAGGGAAAGTAGATCCAGACAGACCCAAGGGAAGCCCTTGAGCCCCCAACAAACTTATTCTTCATCTAGCATACTACCTGCTTCACCTACCGCCATCGGCTCGAGGTCCAAGTTCAGCGTTGCCACGTCGTCTGCGATCTCCGAGTTCCCCGGGTCTGCTAATGCCCGAGCCACCTGATGTTGAATGGTGGCGATGTACGGGGCCGCCGCTGCTGGGTCGACATAGCAGGTAGGCTTTCTGCCGGGGAAGATCCGGACAGCCATATTCTTGTCGAGGATGTATGGCTGCCCCTTGGTGACGTTCTTCCCAAATCCGCCGACCCAGGCTTTCAGAGTGGTTGATGTGGCGTCCATGACAGCAGCCGCCTGAAAGAGAGGGTTATTGTAAGCCCTAGGCTAGGGCAGCTTAAAATTGTATGACTAACTATATCAGTAATTATATCACTTATTAGGGCTGTACCTGTATAGGCCAAATTATATAGCAATTATACTCCGGCATATACTTACACCGGAGGTAAACAGATCTACAAGATCATAACATATGGATCAGCTCTCATGGTGCCAAACCACTATGTCCCCATAGTGGATGGCGCAGACTTCCTGTAAGCGAACAGATACATGAGTATCAACACTGACTAACAGGACTAAGTCCAGTAAGTGATATTAAACGCCGGAGGATACCGGAGTGGTTAACATAGGGGTTAGCCTTCTCTTGTTCTCCTGTAGTGGTGAGTGTCTAATAGGACTGGTTACTAGTTAGTACAATTTCGGCGTACCAGAATAAGGAGTTCCACCAAACTAGTAACCAGCCTATACGCCGGAGCGAGGAGTACGAGGACGGCGGGGAGAAGCATGAGTAGGCTAAACAAATAAATAAATAAATAAGGGGAGCATAGCTCCGCCGTAATGAAAAACTCGCAGGCAGGGGGAGAACCCGGTTGGTGAGCGGGAACTCCGCCGGCTTAGCGGAACATAAAACGTGTAGTAATAATAACAAGAATAAATAATGGTAAATAATGTAGATGCATGCGGTGGAGCTTCTCTCCGTCACCCCCCTAAGGAGCTGGCGGAGCCAGCTGCTGACGCGGTGGGCAAGGGAGGTGACTCAGGGTGAGAGAGAGCTGCAAGGGACCCGAGGGGGCTCCGAGTGTGGTGGCCAGCCGAGCCCGAGCGCACAGGAGACCACCCCCGTGGAACCAAGGGTGAGAGCGGTAGGAAGAGTCAGCCCCAGATGTCCCCCTGCTGACTCCCGTATCCTCCCCGAGTAGAGGGGAGGAGGGGAGAGAGCCCGGATGGTTGCCGTGGCAACATGAGCGAGCGATACTCCCCCCGTAGTGGAGGGAGAAGCAGGGGGACAGAGCTGGGTGGCTCATGGTGATCACCTGGCTCGCCGTGAACGTGGTAGGGCCACGCGGTAGGACAGACCAGGCGAACTGAGGTAGCCTAGGCTACCTTTAACCGTCTCTAGCATGCAATAGATAAAATAACACAGAGAAAGGAAAAGAATAAACAGAAAGAGAGCTAGAATCCCCGTGATAAGTAAAACACAAGTACATCTTGCACAACACAAAAATGTAATCATATAAATACTGCGAGGTTCCAGCTACAACGGTATGGAAGACCGAAGAAGCATGAAATAATGAAACACGTGGGGCGAGCCGACTGGGTCGACTCTGTAGCCATGCCGCTGAGGGCGCCATCATAAAACCTAAATAAAAGCGGTAAAACGGGCCCTAGCTGGCCAAAATTATGTGAAACACTTTAGCAGTACTTAACTTAGCTGCGGCGATGGCTTGGAGTTCCATGAGGAATGATAAATCCAAAAACGTAAGCACAAAAACACAGCGAGAAAAAACGTGTGCGAGAGATGGAGCTAACGAAAAGGATGGCCGCTAGAGGCGCTCGTGCTGGCGTTGGGAGCGCTAGTAGTAGTAGTTACTGGTGTGGGCTGTGCATCAGCCCTCTCTAGCAGGGGGATTTTGTACAAGGATAGGATCTAAATGGTAAGAGACCCGTGGTAGTGGTTTCACTCGCACCAGAACCATACCAACACCTTTTATATAAGGTGAGCAAGTCAGATACTCTGACATCCCATTTTAGTTTTTTCTCTGGTAATGTTAGTAATATTTACCTTAGAAATATGTGCTAAAAGGATATTTCACGAAGCGACACGGGCTGAGCCCAGAAATTATCCTATTGTTAAGTCCGAGGGTTTGTTCGCGTATGAACAATAAAAGTTTTTACTTGGTGCAGCCTTTGCACGTGGAATGTTTAAAAAAAAAAAATTACTCACTTGAAGTTAACATAATTGACTTAACCCATTTTCATTATTAACCATTATTTTCAAAAAAACTAAAGACATATGGCAAATTTTAGCTTTCAGGAAGTTGTAAACCATATGTGGCACTGCGATCATGGCTGCTGATTCAAAATACAGTGGTCCCCCCGTATTCGCGGGGGATGCGTACCAGACGCCCCCCGTGAATAGTTAGAACCCGCGAATGTTTGGAACCCCTATAAAAACGCTAAAAACAGCCTATTTTGTTAGTTAAAACTCAAGAAAAAACACTAAAAATGTTCATACTTGGTTTTTTT
The DNA here is from genome assembly GCF_015104395.2 of Macrobrachium nipponense. Taxonomy (NCBI): domain Eukaryota; kingdom Metazoa; phylum Arthropoda; class Malacostraca; order Decapoda; family Palaemonidae; genus Macrobrachium; species Macrobrachium nipponense. The sequence goes on from NC_061090.1 coordinate 47,333,121, forward strand.
AATAGTTTTATCACAAAAAGTGCATTTTATGATGAAATTGATAAAATAAAACAGGAATTTGTGGATATTTCTCATAGAAAAATACCGCGAATGCGCGAATTTTCCGCGAATAATGCAGGGAAACGTTCCCGAGAGAAATCCGCGAATGTGTGAGTCCGCGAATTCGGAGAATGCGAATACGGGGGGTCCACTGTATAGCAGAACCATGGGAGTCCCTATACCACAGAATGCCAGTTTTAAGAGGTGCGACTGTAATATAAAATAAAAAAAGTCTGGTGACACTTCAAGGAGTATGGTTAGGGTTGATTTGCACTATAGGTCAAGTCGCGCTCTGCTCTTGACCCTGGTTGGTTCAGACTTCTGGTCTGCTCTTGCTACACTCTCGATCCCATCACTTCCTTCCCCTCAACACAGTGGAAGTCACGCCACCAGCTACAGAGGATGTGTGACTTTTCTCAAGACAATTTGGCAATAATCACCATTGCACTTGATGATGAAGAAAGAAAGCAAAGTTGAAAAATAAAAAGATTGTGGGTTCATCCTATGTTGCAAGATAGGAAGAGTGAAAGAGAATTTCATGCTCCGTATCCTCATCTTATTGATGATGAGAGTAAAAGGGAAATTTTTAAAAATAATTTTCCTACCTTTTCTTTTGTTTGTCTATGTTATCGTAGGAAAAAAAAGACAGTGGCAACAGTGTTCACAATGTCTCTAAGTCCGCTTTCGCTCCAGTTAATATATTTGTTGAAGGAACTGTGACTGCAGCGAGAGCGGAATGTGAGCGACATTGCGAAGACTTCCACTAAAATTCTTGTAACATTATTGGACCGGACCGGGACTGGTGTGAGAGCGGAGTGCAACAGGCCCTATAGTGATCAAGCCTTAAAGCTTGATTAGATTCCCTGGGGTCAGAAAGTGAGAGGTGACTTTGAAGGAAGTGTGTATATAAGAGGCATATGGGCTGGATCATGTGCTTCATAACTTCCTTAGGTATTCTAATTAGTAAGAACTGTTCGGTCATTCATTTTCTGCCATTTCTACTTTCTTTCCATGATTTCTGTGTTGATATGATGGGGTTTGAAAAGCACATGGTAAATGTGCTTCACATAAAATATTTGTAGTTACACTTAGTTACACATTTGTATTTTTGAAATCCTGTTTCATGTATTTATTATTATTACTATAACACATATTTTAAACAGATTTTTTCTTCACTTAAATCATTATTACTTAAGCCACTATCAAATTTTACCAGCTCGTTTATTTTGCTGCTCTATAACCTCTCCCAATTGGTATATAGTGCATCGGTTTTAAAGCTTTTAATATATATGGCTTCCTTCTTTTGCTATCTGGATTGTTGAAAAAGGATACCATTGATGAGATTGGAGTTCATTTTTTAAGCCTTTAGTGGGAGATGTGGTGGCCTCGTCAAACACCCAATGGTGTTACAACCAGAGAGAGGTCAGTTTACTATTCATAATGTAATAACCAAATGTTCTTCAAGGAATATTACTGAAAAGTCTCCAGTTTAGTTGGTTGAGAATGGTTACCCTCAAAACAAGATCCATTTATCCTGAATACATTTACATAACCTAATCACAACAGTAGTTAACATGCAACCCTTCCAGAAAGAGAAAAATCAGTAGTAATGATCATTTGGCAGACTTTCTACTGCATCTTGTTTTGAGGGTAACCATTCTCAACCAACTAAAATGGAGACTGTCCAATAATATTCCTTAAAGAACATTTGGTTATTACATTATGAATAGCAAACTGATCTCTCTCAGGTCGTAACACCATTAGGTGTTTGATGAAGCCACCACATCTCCCACTAGAGGTTAAAAATTAACTCTTAATCTCATCAATGGTATCCTTTCTCAAAAATCCAGAAAGCAAAAAAAGAATGCCACACATATTAAAAGCTGTAAAACAATTTAAAGGTGACTGAGAAAATCTACAGATGCACTATATAACAGTTGAGAAGTTATACAGCAAAATGAAAGTGCTGTTAAAATTTGAAAGTTGCTGAAATAATATAAAGCAAGTGAAGAAAAATTATATATTTAAACAAAGGTGAATGAATTCTTCCTTCTAAAGTCTTCTCACTCTTCATACAGTTTCATCACAGAATATATAAAGAAGAGTTTCATCACAGAATATATAAAGTGCATGGTGAAGCCATGACTCCAATAAAGCATTCTGTAATTGAGACTGTATTTTCTGTAAGATAAATTCAATATTACCTGATTAAACTTGGTGTGGCTCTTATTATCTGGATAACAAAAGTGTTCAATTTCTGCCATTGTAAATTCTCTCACTCGCAGCAGTCCAGAGCGTGGTGAAATTTCATTTCGATAAGCATTCCCTACCTATGAAAAGATCAGAACATATACTAATAATTAATATAGCACTATACAATTGTAGAAAATAAGCACAAAGTAAAATCATGGTATAGGTTACTATGAAATTTATTTACAAATGCTTTAATTCATGTAAAGTTAAATATTTTCAATCTACTCTTAGAAGCCATTCATAAAAATGGGAATTTAGAATGTTGGTTCAGTTTATATTAAAAATTACCAATAAAATAACACAGCCTGGTAATCTATTTTCAATGCATTTATAAAAGCACACAAGAATAATACTTACTTGGGCACAAGCAAATGGAAGTTTTCCTTGGTTGTATTCTAACAAACGCTTGAAGTTAACAAAAATTCCTTGAGCAGTTTCAGGTCTCAGGAACCCTGCCATATTCCCTAAAGAACATTTGTTAACATTAACATTGGATATTGATTTTTTAATATCTACTGGCAGAATTAATATTTACATGTAGCTTTCATGACCATTAACTGAACGACCAACATACCGACACAGAATCCTAAACATTCAATACAAACAAAAAATACAGCATATATATGCATGTACGTATACACATAATATGTACAGCCACACACACACATATATATATTATAATATATATATATATATATATATATATATAATATATATATATATCTATATATATATAATATTATTATATATATAATATATATATATATATAATATGTAATTGAATACATATTTATACAGAATTTACACCCTAAAAACAAAAGGCAACAAGCCAAATGGTTTCTAAGTAGCTCGTTCCTGGTTGATTAAAGTAAAAACAACCAGATTCCCCCAACCCAGTTAAGAGGAGTCCCTCCAACACCAATCCATTCTTTCTTCAAGCAAATGCATCGATTGGCCTACTAAGAAAAGTGGGGAGGAGGGAGGGTGTCTATTAGTTCTGCAGGTAAGCATTCAAAAATTAATTTTAAATTGAAAATTCAATTATTTTAGACTAACCTGCAGTACTAATATTTGCATAATTCCAACATTGAAAATTGGATGGTGGGATACAATTAATGGCACTCAAAACAGGCTCTGTTATATGCATAACTATAACCTTAAAATTCAAATGTATCATAAAAGTGACTTAACAAACCTGGCAGTGCAGGCTTGCAGTGTCACAGAAAAATTGTGGCCAATTGTTGGTTAGTCATTAAGGTGGCTTATTAAGCTCTACACCAAGTCATACCATCACTCGCATGCCCCTCCTCACAGACTCTACAACCTCAATCCCCCAGTCTTTGAGTTACAGCAAGTGGTAATGACTGAAATGTCAAGTGAACTGGTAAGCATCACACTTTCAAACACAGACATAGACATACAATCTTTTCTCTATCTATCAGGTATTGGGAAGTATTAGACCTCCATTCCCTGACATCCCAATCATGCAACTTCTACATCAGCACACAAGTGGGATGAAAAGAGGGCCTCATTCACACAGCTTTAGGGATGATAAGAGGGCCTCATTCACACAGCTTTAATGCCTTACATGCTAACCAAAGTCACCTAACCATACATACCTCTATTATTTTAGATACAAGGAACAGGGAAAGAGTGAATGATTAGGGTAAGATATCACACCGCCAGCAGCAACAATGGGACAAAGCAATCTTACAAAATCATATAGTACATATTGTAGATCTCTTAAGTAATGAATAGCAAAAACACTATTCGATCTCCATGTAGCAGCATTTAAAACTGACGGCATTGAAGCATCAGACAAAATAGCATGGAAGTAGAATAAAACCCTAATACTATGTGGACTTTTGTCCCTAGAAAAAAGGCCTTATTCTACCTATATTTGACTGAGCCCCTGATATTACCTCTCTTAGCAGAAAGGACAGCCCATTCTTGGAAAGTGATCATGATTTATTTCTTAATGATACAAATTGAGATCTAGGTCTCTGATCTACTGATTAAACCATGTCCAAGCAGTACCTAAATGCCCTGACTGGACATAAAAACCTGTCTGGCTTTTAAGGGGGCCGGCCGGCTAATGCCCTTTTTTAAGGACAGGACTTTGATATTCATACCACTTAATAAGGTGACTTGGGACATCTCCAAACCGCATATGATTTTCGCCTCTGACCTTCGGTTTTGTGACGCCAGGGCGATTTATCCCGAAAATAACAATTTTTCAAATTCTATCTCCTCCCTTGATATTTAATATTAAGACCTGGGATTACTACCATATATAGACCTGATGTAGACCTCCAATCGAATAGAGAGTTTTTTTTCTAAAAGTCATTTTTTTGCTAGATATGAATTTTTCAATATGGTCAAAAAATAAACCCTATAAATCAGGAGAAAAAAAATTTAAAAAAAAATACGAAACAAAAATTGGAAAAAAGGGCTCTATTTGATTGTTCTATAATGTCTTTCTGAGTTATATACCAAATTCCAATGTTATAGCTTTAAAACTAAGTGAGAAGATAGATTTTGAAGGTCAATAAGTATAGTTTTGAGATACGGGCGTTCAAAGTTTTCCTTCGTATTTCTATAAAGACAATATTAATAAATAATGATTATTATGAATGTATATTTGTTTTTTGTGTATTAATAAACCAAAACTATTTTATTTTTATTTATCATAATTTAATCATAAATGATGATCCCTTTGCTCATATATCGCAGCCTGGGGCACTGCTTGAGGCAAGATGGGGCACTCCTTCCTACGCAATTCTCTCTCTCCCCTTCACTTATTACTCTTCCCTTCGCTTATTACAGCGAATTTTCTTCTTATGTGTGTTAGCGAGATGTTTTCCTTGTATTTTCCTCTTTGGCATGATGAAATTCTTGCCCGAAACAAAGATAAACAAACGTAAAATGGAAGAGAATGTCAAGAGGTGAAACTCGAAGGCGTACTCTTTTTTTACAAAGACAATTTAATAAATCATGATTATTATGAATTTCATATTCCATTTTGGGTATTAAAAAACCAAAACTTTGTTATTTATCATAAATGAAGATCTCTTTGCTCAAAGATCGTAGCCTTAGGCACAGTGTGACGTGTGCTGTCAAGCAAGACGGGGGCGTTACTAAGCAACCTTCCCCTCTCTCTTTACTAACTATGCATATATTATGATATTCTGTAATAATACTTGAGCGATTTTTCTTCATCTGTATGTTAGCGAGATGTTTCCCTTGTCTTTTCCTCATTGGCATGATGAAATTCTTGCCAAAACATACATAAACATACATGAAAGCAGGCGAATGTCAGACGTGAAATGGAACGTGTAGAGTACTTGACGTCTGTGATCGCACTAAATCAGAACTGGACTTGGTAGGCTAGCTTGAGCCTGAAGTCTCCTTCTCGACTCGGGGAATGTCTACAGATGCCATTTCTCCCAATTTCTGTGACAATAATTATCAAAATTTACGATAATAGAAGAAATATTGCATTTCTTTGTACGGATCAATGTTTTAGGCTTATTGAGTTACGTTAACTAATTACCCTGTAACTACGAAAGTAAGAGGAATTTTGACGTAATATTTCGTATACGTATTCTCAATTGCCATATGAAGCTCCATGAATTTTTTCATGACTGCATTTTTCGCCCTATACCTCCATATATAGAGGTTCCGGCCGGCCCCCTTAACAGCCAACAAATGCAATGAATGAATGTTAAACATATTTCCTTAGAAGAGGTCTGGATTCTGTCTCGGTTTTTGCCCAAATTCTGGCAAATATAAAAGTAACAAATCTTCTTCCTTCATGGCCACAACTGATGAAAGACCATGAAGCTCACCAAGTCTTTTAGCCGTAAACAGTGCCAATAGGAAAAGGGTATCCTTCATCAAAGACCTTCGATCAGCCGATCCAAGAGGTTCATAAGGTGGTGCTAGTATGTACTGCCATCAAGACCTCATCTAAGTCCAGTTGAGGCTGATGAAGAGATCTCCTAGGGACTTCAACCTCAAATGAACAAAGATCAGAGAGCAGAGGATGCTAGAATTCATCCTTATACCAGAATCTAAAAACAGTTGCTAACATTGCCTTGTAACCCTTAATAATGGAGACTGAAAATCTCCTCTAAGTTGCAAGTGAAACAGAAAGTCAGCTACCTTTGACACTGTGGGGACTGATACTGTGTGTCTAATATTCATACACCAAGTGCAATATACTATCCGCATATACTAGTAGATTACATTTGTGTATTTTGTCTGGCCATGGAGACTTGATGGGACACCTGCACAGACATGGCCCTTCCTTGAGCAAAACGCTGGACAGTCTCTAAGCAACTAGACAAAGCACTTGGTACCTCTGCTGCCATCTTCCAGAGATCTATCCGCAACTCCTTCTGTGACACCACAGAGTTATGAGTGTGACCCTGCATTAAGATGATGCTCTTATCTTGTTCAAAACCTGTTAAAGAATGGGAATTGGAGATATGTGTATGCCTCCAGGTGCGACCAGTTCTGGAGCCTAGTATCCACTCCTGCTGCCATAGGATCTTGATGTGGGCTGAAATAAACTGGAAGGCGATAATTTAGAGCTGTGGCAAAAAGATCCACTGTTGCTGGCCAAAGGTGAACCAAGTGATCTACCACCTCTTGTGCTATAGTCCGACAGATCTAAACTGATAAATTGTTTACTTCCTTGAGAAAAACTCTGTTGCCAGTTCTCTCTTGACCTTTAAATCGTCCCCTTCTTAAATACTCCGCCTTCTCCCTGCGAGGCAATATTTGGGACAGCACCTAATGAAACTAACCGTATAAATCCTAATCCGTAAACTCAATCCCCATTCTATTTGGTTATTACTTTTGAGACTATTTATTGTAATATTTGTTATGACTTATACCCTTAAATTTTGCATATTATATTACATATTTTGTATGACCTTTTTCATTAAAAATAATAAAAATCGGTAATTGCCACTATAATCTTGCCAGTAGATTACTTCTATTTATTCTTTTTTATTATTTGAGTTTTCCGTCTGCCATTTCCTAAACAAGTTTGTAATATTTTACATTTCACAGCTCTTCATCTTAGGTTTCCCCCTCATTTTCATTCATCAAGTTATGATTCACTTAAATTTCATTTCCTTTTTCACTCACAGTCTGGACCGTGTTATAACTCATAAATCTAATGTGTGTAACAATTTTTACTTTTTATAAGGTTGTTGCACATACTCATCATTGGGAGAGAAAAAATTTTATTTACAGTAATTATCACAGGAATTGTAATAATATGATTCTATACAAAATGTACATTACGAAGAAACTTCGTTGTCAGATGATCTTAGTTTGATAACAGCTATCCTTTGCATCATCGCCTGTTTGCAAGTTTTTGGAATGCTTAACTGCATTTGCCCGTTTCACCGCGTGCTTTCTGTAGAAATTAATAAATTTCCCTACTGACTAATGGTCTTGGTAACCTAAAACAAGAAGTCATTCTTTTTGGCGATAGAGTTCTCAGCTAGACCGGGCATTGGGGCTTATCCAAAGGGTAGCTTTAAAGATAATTTCCTTAAGGGGGACGGCCGGAACCCTTATATGTATATGGTGGTATAGGGCGAAAAATGCAGTCATGAAAAAATTCACGGAGCTTCATATGGCAATTGATAATACGTATACGCAACATTTCGTCAAAATTCCTCTTACTTTTGTAGTTACAGGGTAATTAGTTAACGTAACTCAATAAGCCTAAAACATTGATCTGTACAAGTAGATGCAATATTTCTTCTATTATCGTAAATTTTGATAATTATTGTCAAAGAAATTGGGAGAAATGGCATCTGTAGACATTCCCTGATTCAAGAAGAGAGACTTCAGTCAGCTACCAACCCAGTCCAACCATTAGTGCGAGCACAAACTTCAAGTAGTCTACACATTCGATTTCACCTCTGACATTCACTTGCTTTTAAGTGTGTTTATGTATGTTTCGGCAAGAATTTCATCATGCCAATGAGGAAAAGACAAGGAAAACATCTCGCTAACATACAGACGAAGAAAAATCGCTCAAGTATTATTACAGGATATCATAATATACGCGTAGTTAGTGAAGAGAGAGGGGAGGGTTGCCTAGTAACGCCCCCTTCTTGCCTGACAGCACACGTCACACTGTGCCCAAGGCTAGATGTTTGAGCAAAGAGATCTTCATTTATGATAAGTAACATAGTTTTGGTTTTTAAATACCCAAATTGGAATATGAAATTCATAATAGTCATGATTTATTAAATTGTCTTTGTAAAAAGAGAGTACACCTTCGAGTTTCACCTCTGACATTCTCTTCCATTTACGTTTGTTTATCTTTGTTTCGGCAAGAATTTCATCATGCCAAAGAGGAAAATACAAGGAAAACATCTCGCTAACATACATAAGAAGAAAATTCGCTGTAATAAGCCGAGTTAGTGAAGGGGGGAGAGAGAGTTGCGTAGGAAGGAGTGCCCCATCTTGTCTCAAGCAGTGCCCCAGGCTACGATACAGGAGCAAAGGGATCATCATTTATGATTAAATTATGATAAATAAAATAGATTTGGTTTATTAATGCACAAAAAAGAAATATACATCCATAATAATCATTATTTATTAACACTGTCTTTATAGAAATACGAAGGAAAACTTTGAACGCCCGTGTCTCAAAACTATACTTATTGACCTTCAAAATCTATCTTCTCACTTAGTTTTAGAGCTATAACATTGGAATTTGGTATGTAACTCAGAAAGACATTATAGAACAATCAAATAAAGCCCTTTTTTCCAATTTTTGTTTCGTATTTTTTTTAATACATTTTTTTTCTCCTGATTTATAGGGTTTATTTTTTTTACCATATTGAAAAATTCATATCTAGCAAAAAAATTACTTTTAGAAAAAAAACCTCCCATTCGATAGGAGGTCTACATCAGGTCTATATATGGTAATAATCCTAGGTCTTAATATTAAATATCAAGGGAGGAGATAGAATTTGAAAAATTGTTATTTTCGGGATAAATCGCCCTGGCGTCACAAAACCGAAGGTCAGAGGCGAAAATCATATGCGGTTTGGAGATGTCCCTAGTCACCTTATTAAGTGGTATGAATATCAAAGTCCTGTCCTTAAAAAATGGTATTAGCCGGCCGCCCCCCTTAAACTACATGTTTTAATAGGCTTGGCCCACCTGCATATCGCCTGTCAAAGGTAACAGGAAAAGTGGCAGCGTCTTTCGAAACAGTTGTCACCTTTATAAATGCGATTTCTCATTTTATTTACAAATAAAATTATAATCACAATATGTGAATGCTTAAGTTCAGCAAAACATGCTAAAATCTTTAAACTACCGATTTATTGATTCATGTGATATAAAGTAAGGTATTCAAAACTGGATACTGGTAAATGTGGCTACAGGGTTTTTACCCAAAGATGAAAACAAGCTCTCAGTTTAGATCTGTCAAACTATAGTATCTACTCTGTGCTGATAATCTGATCTGATCTTCTAGGGCATCTGCAACTATGTTCTTGCTCCCCATCACAAGCAGCATGACCTGATGGACCTCAGTCCAACAAAGAATCTCTTGAGCAAGGCAATTTTGAGCTTGCGATTTTGAGCCTGCGATTTGGTGCCGCATTCTTTCCTCAGGTATGATATAACCACACAATTCTCTGAGAAGACGGCCACCACACCAGAGCTGCACTGTTGGCAAAACTGATAACTACTACCTAGCCAGACTGCCTTCAGCTCTTGCCAACTGATGGACTTTTCTAGTTTCTCCTTCATCCATTTCCCTGCCACAATTGTCTTCACTACTACTCCCCAGCCATGATCAGAGGCGTTGCATGAAAACATTAGATCTGGGAAATTTAAATTTGATCTCAAGACACACTCCTTGAAGGACATTGTAACCCACTGCCCATCATTCAAATTCTCCCATATGTCTAAGTCTCATGGAATTCTGATAGCCTGGTCTTCTTGCCAATTTCTGTAAAGTATATGCTGCAGTGCCTGAACCCGTCTCCCCAAGGGGGCTACCACTATGAACGAATTTAAATACCGTACCAGATGAAGCCACAGAGATACCAAGGGATTCTCCAATCTCAAAAACTCTCCTATACAGGTTTGATTTGAATCCATTTGTTTCTGTACCAAAAAAACCTTCAAAACTCTTAGTGTGAATCCTCATTCCTAGAAATAAAGCTTCCTGCTTTAGAATGAGGTCCGACTTGTCGAGCTTGATTGTTAAACCTAACTGGGAACATAAACTTAGAACTATTTCCTTTGCATGGAGAGCCTCTTCCAGGCTGCTCACAAGAATTAGCCAGTTGTCTGAGTACCTGAGTACTCAAATGCCTCGAGAGTGAAGGAGACCTGATACTGGGGCCATCAAAAGAGCAAATACTTTGGGGGCTGCGGAGAGGCCAAAGTACATCGCCTGAAAACCCCATCCATTCTCATCACAACAAAACCTGAGGGTGAATGGGGACACGAAGAAATGCATCCCCTTGAGGTCAATGGAGAGCATCCAATCATCCTGAAGAATTGATCTGGGTGTCTCCATCTTGAATAAAGTTCTGAGCATGAGCTTGTTGAGATGAGAGAGATCTATAACAGGTCTCCAACAATCTTTAGAGCTCTCCCTTTGGTCAAAGTGGGTAAATAACTGTCGAATCTGATAAGGGTATTCAACAGCGAAGGAATGACTTCTAAGGGAACCACATACCCTTCTTTGAGGACTGTGATGACCGATAGTTCTGCCCCTAAGAACTCCCAAACTCTCCAATGCTGTCCTAACCGGCCCATTATTACTTTCTGCGAAGGAGATGGCCCATATTTCCCAAAACTTTTGCACCCTACCAAGCAAAGCAGACTGTTGCCCACAGGAAGTGTAGAAGAATTACCCCTACCAACACCTAAACCCTGAGAATTCCCTCCCCTAAATTTCTTACAAGGGCCCCAGACTGGTGATATGAACCCGCATCATCTTCTCCAAAGCTTGGGGCTTCTGAGAACCTGAAGGCTGGTGATTGACAATGGTAGGCTTATTCTTTTTCCATTACTGACTCACCAAAGAGAACCCCTCCTAAGAAAGACGATTGTCTTGGTTTCTTTCTGCTTAGGTCTCAAGAGTGGGAAGAGCATGTCCTAAATAAAAGTCCCTACATCCAGCCACAAGAAAGATCTTAAGGTTGTACATCTCTGACATAAGTTGTTTTGGGAGGTATTAAACTATTCACGAATTGATGGTAAAGGGGCAGGTTGGCATCAATAAAACCAGGAATCAAGACACGGGCATTGTTTGCCGACCTAATATGGAATAAAATATGGACTGTGTTATCATACATAAACGAGTGGTGCTATGGATTTATTTATATCCATTCATTACAAATGGCTGACAGGCTAACTGCCAACATATTGTAAGCAATTTTTTGTAAATTTGTGATAACAGTCTGATAATTCGACCTGTTTTCAATACTTCATTATTAGTAACAATTTACTGTAATAACTTGGCTTGATTTTCAATGTTTTATCATTAGCATCAATTTTTGTGCCTACCCTGTGCGCTCCCTGTAGAAAAGGCCTAGCCTAGCCTATGGCACTCAGTCTCCCATCCGTAATATGGCTGCAAGGCAGTTTTTTTTTATACATATACATTTAAAAAAAAAAAAAAAAAAAAAAAAAAAAAAAAAAAAATCATACACCAGCTAATATGGTATTATCGGCAGCCTGCGAGTAGCATATGTCCAGTAAACACATTATAAACTGCAAAAGTTAGACCTAATGGATTCAAGAATTTACCTTAAGGAAAAATTATTTACCAGCAGCTTGCGAGTAGCCTATGTCTGGTAAACAAATCATAATACAAAAGTTTTGGTCTAATGGAATAGCGTAATAGAATTACTTTTAACCTCATCTTTACAGTTTTGGGAGTACACAGAAAACGTACCGCCATTTGAGACTATTGCATAGTACTGGGTACATGATTGATTGATTGACTGGAAAGTTTTCTGGCATCCTGACATCGACGGTCATTGACGCCGATATCGTTTATTAAAAATAAAGTATAAAAGAATATTCAATTAAAACCATAACAGGATATATATATGTATGTCATTATATAAGTTAAACGGCTTTCAGAAGACCTGCTTCTGAAATAAATCTGAAAATCCTGCTTGAATTGTACAACACATCATGTCCAAGAATCTTGGCAAGGATGAACCTGCTGCCATCCTCACCTCAAGCCTCAAACAGATATCTATTTCTTTCCATGCCAAAAGTGCGGCATTTAATCAACAAATGCTTCACTGTCAAGGGTATCAAACAGTCGTCGCAATAGGGTTGGTGTTGGCCAGCTAGCAGAAACTCATGTGTCATCCGAGTGTGACCAATTTGGAGACGACAAAGAGTAGTCTCTCACTTTCAGGCATCACGTTATACTTCCTAGGGGATACAACATTTGTTATTTCTCTCATCTTATTATCAACTAAGCTATCCAATGCTGTTGCTAATTATTATAAATAAAATTCTTAATTGTAGGTAAAAAATCATTACAGGTAATGGGATACCTTCTTGGTAGCAACTCGGCTGCAGCATTCTTCACCAGTGAATCTGCTCCTCATTTTTCCAGACACACCTACGTGTGCCGGAACCCAACAAAATCGAACTGTTATACCTTTCAGACCAATAATGAAAAGCCACTTTAAAATCTTTAAAACCAAAGGGTTACTAGAATTAAAAACTTCTAAAGCTTGAAGGACACTTCTTGCATCACTAAAAATGGTAAAAATTGCCCTCCTCTTTTAATGCTATTTTCTCAATACCAGTAAATATGCCATATAGTTCTGCAGTAAATATCGAAGATACTAGAGGAAGTTCACCTCTACAATTAAAAGAACCACTATATACACCAAATCCAATGACAGCATCAGATTTGGAGCCATCTGTATATATAAAAGTCGATTCCCTATGTTCTTCGACATGTTCATGAAAGAGAGTTCTAATTTAGTCATGTTCTTTTTTATAACAATAAAATATTTAAAAAAAGATATCTCTAGTAATTTCCATGAAGGGGTTGGTGATATCCTAAACGGAAGAACTCTATTTCTTGCTATATCAAGACTGTTTAATAACTTTTACCAGAAAACCATAAGGCTGAGGAGATTTTGGGTGTAACTCAAAATATCTACAATGCCTTACAAAGTTTGCAGTCTGACAGGAATTAGGAAGTCTTTGCAACCTAAACCAATACCGAATAATAGAAGACTTTCGGTAAAGGTCTAAAGTTAATTCTCCAGCGTTCAACAAGGAGACTTGAAATAGGCGAAGTTCTAAATGCTCCTGTTACAATCTAATACCAGCATGGTGTATAGAATCTAATATCTTTAATTGGCTTGGGGTGGCTGAGGAGTACATTTCACACCCATAACTAATATTTGAAAAAATTAAGGCCTTGTATAATTTTAAAATAGTTTTGCAGTCTGCCTCCCCAAGATGTATGGGACAATACTTTTAAAGTGCAAATAGGGTTACACTTAGCACACTACCCGGGGAACTCCTTCTTCCTGACATTTCCTCTCTGATAGTTTCCCCAACTCTCACTTGAAAAAATCTATGTGAAACAAATGATTGAATGAACAATGGTAACTCTCCTCGTGATCCCTATTCATGAATGGTTTTAAGTATACCTTATCTCCATGCAGTGTCGTATGCCTTTCAAGGTCAAAAAAGACTGTCACATGGTGCTGTTTGGAAGCAAAGGCTTCACAAATAGAGGATTTTAGTCGTATCAACACATCAGTCGTTGAATGCATTTTTCTAAATCCACACTGGATAGGTGATAAAATACTCTTCTTTTCCAGGTACCATATCAAGTCTTACATCGACCATCTTCGCCATGATCTTACACATAAACAAGATGTCAATGCAATTGGTCGATAGTTTGTAGCTAAAAACTTATCCTTACCATATGGATCCCATTGGGTCCAGGGGGCTGTATCATTACACATAGCAAGTGTGGAATCAAATTCTCTTTCAGTAAATGGAGAGTTGTATGACTCTTCCCTTCCTGTTGCAAAATTAAAATTTTCTTTTCTTCAATGCTCCTAAACTGGTGACCAGGAGCTGCTTCACACTTGCATGATACATTTGAGAAATGATCAGACAGGGGATTGCTAACCTCAGTTGCTCCAGTCACATACTGATCACTCACCTTCAACACTGGTGGTGGGTTAGGGGTGAATTTGCCTGCTATCTTTTTTACTTTCCTAAACACAGAAGATGGTGGTGTTCTTCTGTTAATGGAGGAAACAAAAGATACCCAAGGCTGGCGCCTATCTTCTTTCATGGCACAGCGGAACTGTGCTCTACATTTCTTGTATATAATTAAATTCTCCTCCGTACAGCATGTGGACAATCGAGTTTAAGACCTTCTTGTGGCTCTATGCAGGGCAGTTAGTTCTGAAGACCACCAGGGGACTAGTCGTCGTTTGAATAACCCTGTTGTTTTGGGAATTAAATTGACTCCTGCTGTATGAAGGGTTCCATTCAGTATGTCTATGGCATCATCAATATTTTCAAACTGTTATGCATTTCCTTCAATTTCGCTTAGCTCACGATATCTATCCCAGTCCACCTTGTCAAGATTCCATCGTGGCGATCTCTGTAAAGGTGGACCATTGTTGGTGTTTATAATGATTGGTGCACGATCACTAGTATGCCAATCATCTAATGTCCTCCAATCAAAATCGAGAAGGCAATTAGAGCTTGTGATTGATAGGTCAATGCACGACAAGGTACCTGTCTGGACATGAAAATGTTTGTCGTTTGTTTTTATGGTCCTTTTACGTTGCATGGAACGTGGTTATTCAGCAACGGGACCAAAGGTTTTACGTGACTTCTGAACCACGTCGAGAGTGAACTTCTAACACCAGAAATACACATCTCTCACTCCTCAATGGAATGGCTGAGAATCGAACCCACGACCACCGAGGTGGAACGCTAATACCATACCAACCACGCCGCTGAGGCGCTGACACGAAAAGTGTGTGGGCTCTCCTGTATTAAGGAGTCCAACATCCTTATTTTCCACAACTGATGATGTAATATTGCCCCTTGTGTTTGCTAAAACATTGCCTCTCCTGTATTAAGGAGTCTGACATCCTCATTTTCCACATTTTTCAGTGATGTGGAGGGCTAATGTGAAAGCCTGGGTAACGAGACTTTGTTCACCA